>NW_027186304.1:9618980-9650297 GCF_028583685.1 Petaurus breviceps papuanus | reverse complement strand
GATAGATAGATAGATAGATAGATAGATAGATAGATAGATAGATAGATGGATGGATAGATAGATAGATAGATATAGATATAGATATAATGTGATGTGCTTTGAGAAACAAAAATTGTGAGTCAAACAAATGGAAATGAAGTGATGTATGGCAGGTATAATTCAGCTGTAACATATTACAAACAAGAGAAGATCCTATGAAATATATCATCAAAGAGATTTACAACAGAAAAGGAAAGCTGTTTATGAAGCAAGAGTGAGACATGATAGATGAACCTGTTTCATGCTTACAAATGTCAACAAAATAGACAGCAAGAAGAAGGACCTCCAAATTTAAGTTAGACTCCTGCTCAAATTTTTGATAGGACATAGAGAAGTTGCACAAGATGAAAAAAAAAATGTGTAATTGCTATTATCTATACTTTGGGAGGGAATCATAGTTCCACTGAGGTATTAAACAATGTTAAATATATTTAAAATGAAGGGAAAGCACTCATCCTCCATTAAGTTCATTTTTTTTGTAGTAAACAGAGTTGAGAATTAACATGAGGCAATATTTGCAAGTATGACATAAATATACAATAGAGTACCCTTTGAAAATTTGAAAATCAAAGTTTAAAAATAAATTTAATTTTAAAATAAACTTCTTATCAGATAATTATTCTATTTCTAAGGAGTTTTCCAAGCAGGAACAAGAAATTTCAAAGCTTTTTATAGGTTTGGCAAAACCCAAAAGAGATAGAGAAATTCCATTTGATATAACTGCAAACATTATAATATACTGGAGAACACACACAAACAGGAACTATATAAACCTAATTACAAAATGTTATTAATACACATAAAGACAGGTCTAAACATTTGGAGAGATATTAATAGCTCATGGATAGACTGAGTAAATATTATAAAAGTCACAATACTACCTAAAATAATTTGCTTATATGGTGCCATACCAATCATATTACAGTTACTTTGTTGTTATTCAGTTGGTTTTCAGTCATGTCTGATTCATTGTGATCCCATTTGGTGTATTCTTGGTAAAGAAATTGTAGTGTACTATTTCCTTCCCTGAACCATTTTACAGATGAGGAAACTGAGGCAAACAGGATTAAGTGACTTGACCAGGGTCACACAACTAATAAGTGTCTGAGGCCAGATTTGGACTCAGGAAGATGAGTTTTCCTGACTCCAGGCTCTGGACTCTATCCACTGTACCACTTGGCTACCCTTATTTATTTTACAAGATTGTAAATAATAATAATAATTAAATTCATCTGGAAGAACAAGTTAAAAAATATTGAGGAAATTAGTGGGGTAAAGTGAGGGAAGGAGGCCTAGAAAGAAGTAAAACATCTCAAATTATAATACAAAGTGGAAATCATCAAAACAATCTAGTAATGAATATAGCAACAAGCACCCTAGCATACCCACGATGGCTGCTAGTACAGGTGTATCTATCTGTCTGTCTGTCTGTCTGTCTGTCTATCTGTCTGTCTGTCTCTCTGTCTATCTGTCTGTCTGTCTGTCTGTATGTCTATCTATCTATCTGTCTGTCTGTCTGTCTGTCTGTCTATCTATCTATCTGTCTGTCTGTCTGTCTGTCTGTCTATCTATCTGTCTGTCTGTCTGTCTGTCTGTCTGTCTATCTATCTATCTGTCTGTCTGTCTGTCTGTCTGTCTATCTATCTATCTATCTGTCTGTCTGTCTGTCTATCTATCTATCTATCTATCTATCTATCTATCTATCTATCTATCTATCATCTATCTATCTATCGACTATAGACCTACAGTCGATAGATAGATAGATAGAATTCATTTAGTTCACAGAAAAAAATCAGCACACTAAACTTCAGAGAAAATACAAGCAGAAAAAATTCAGACAGAGAAAGTAACACAAATTAGCAGACAAAGCTTCTAGTTGTCTGACCTAAGCTATATATACATAGTTACCTGAGAGAGGCACCCAGAGTCTCTTCTGGCCAAATCACATGAATGCTCTTCCAATGAGTGATCCCCAAAGCAAAATCACACCTCAGAACATATATATATATACACCCTTCCTCAGAGCCAGAGGGCATCACAACCCTCATGACTCACTGCCTAATTACAAAGTAACAAAAGGTGTGGGCCTTGCTGGAAAAAACAAGCCTCCCCTTATCAAGCTTCTCTTGTAGGGCTCCATATGAGGCCTATTGATGAGTGGAGAAGATCTTCAACTCTCATTGACATTACAATGGATAAGAAATAAAGTAGTTGATCTATGAAATAGATTAGGTACACAACACTTAGAAGTAAATACCACAGTAACCTAGTGTTTGATAAACTCAAAGATCTCAGCTACTGGGGTAAAACTCATTATCCAATAAAAAGTGGGAAAACTAGAGAGCAGTCTGGCAGAAACTAGGCATAGTCAAACATCTCATACTATATACCAAAATAAGGTCAAAATGATTAGACATAAAGATTAATATTATAAGCAAATTAAGGGGGTGGATTTAAGAAATACATCATATCTATGGATAAGGAAAGCATTTATGAGTAAATAAGAGTTAGAAAGGATCACAAG
This sequence comes from Petaurus breviceps papuanus, assembly GCF_028583685.1. Classification (NCBI taxonomy): domain Eukaryota; kingdom Metazoa; phylum Chordata; class Mammalia; order Diprotodontia; family Petauridae; genus Petaurus; species Petaurus breviceps. The sequence continues at coordinate 9,647,734 of NW_027186304.1, read as the reverse complement.
AAATAAAATGGATATTTCTGATTACATTAAATTTAAAAGATTTTGAATCAACAAAACCATTATAGCCACAATTATAATGAAAGCAAGAAATTTAGGTAACATTAGAGTAATTTTCTCTTATAAAATTCTCATTTCTCAAATATATGGAGAATTTAGTCAAATTTATGAAAATAAGGTACATTATCCATTTATAAACGGTCAAATGATGTAAATAGTTTTCAGAAGAAATCAAGACTATATGCTCTAAATTAATAATCAGAAAAATGCAAATTAAAACAACTCTGAGGTATTGTAATGGTAATGGATCCCTTCTTATTGCTAAACTGACAGGTACTTAGCACCTAGTTTCAAATTAAGCCTCTGTTAAGGAAACAGAAGGTATGAACTCCTGTTGCTGACATAACAGGAAGGGGCTGAACAGTGAGGAGCAATGTTGTATATAAGGAAAAACCCCAGCTTGGAAAATCAGAACTTCTTGAGATGAACACCTAAAGGCTGGGCTGCTGCTGCTGCTGCTGGACTGGAACTTCCATGGAGAAAGTGATTTTGATTTTGAGAACAGAAGAGAGCGATTTTGATTTTGACAATAGAGCTGCTGAGAATTTCTGAGGGCCAGATGGAGCTGCCAGAGGGAGCATGACTGTGGTGTTGTTACTTTGTCTGTGGCTTTGTTAAGTTTTCTCTTCCCAGGAACAGAAGCTGTGAAGGACTTGAGGTGGTCAGGACACCGCGAGCTCCAATTTGGAGTAGGAACTGCATGGAGAGCTGGACAAGGAACTGGGAGCTGTCTGCCTTTGAACTCAGATTGCAGCTGGTTAGATTCAGGTGGGAACTTGGACTGTGGAAGAGGAGCCATGGAAGCAGAAAGCCTAGCCCGAGTCAAGATGAAAAGACCTCTCTGTGGGTACTGAGTAGTGACTGAAATTGTAATTTACTAGTGACCTACAGGTGGATGGCTTGTATATTTCCCACTATCCTTTAAGAGGGTACTGAGTAGTGACTGATTATTGAATAGTGACTAATCACTGAACAATGACTGTGTGCTCCATGGGTGGAGGACTTTGAACTTTTGTACTTCATGGTTGAATGATTGCATTACTAAGTGATTGATTGGCTAAATGATTGTACTTTGTTCAAAACTATGTGACCACTTTGGTGAAAACTATGTGGTCATTTTAGTGATAAGTTATTGAGTCATTGTGAATGCTGTATTTTGATTTTCTGTGAATGTTTCTCTCTGATTTGTTATTGAATAGAGTGTTCACTATACTGTGTAATCAGAACCTTGAAAGCTGTCCACAGCAGCCATCCTCCAGAAAGCTGATTGTGCTTGGCTTTACAGTTATCAATTCACACCTATCTGATTAGCTAAAATAATAGAAAAGGAAAATGACAAGTGGTGGAGGAAATGTGGGAAAATAAGCACACTAATGACTGTTGGTGGAGTTGTGAACTGGTCGAACCATTCTGGAAAATGATTTGGAACTATACCCAAAAGGCTATAAAACTGCACATTTCCTTTAACCCAAAAATGCCACTATAAGTTCTGTATCCCAAACAGATCAAATAAAAAAGGAAAAGAACCCATATGTACAAAAATGTTTACAAGAGCTCTTTTTGTGGTGGCAAAGAATTGGAAACTGAGGGGATAGCCATCAATTGGGAAAAGGTTGAACAAGTTGTAGTATATGCTTGTGAGGAAATACCATTGGGTTATAAGAAATGATAACAGTGTCAGATAAAGAAAATCTGGGAAGACATATATTACCTGATGAAAAGAGAAGCAAGGAGAATTAAATTAAGATATTATTAGATTAAGAATATTCATGGTAACACAAATAGTGTAACAACAATCAACTGTGAAAGAGATAGTGACTCTGATCAATATTTTGGTCTATGACAATTCCAAAGTATTCATGAAAAAAAATGTTATCTACCTCCAAAAAGAGAACTAATCATCTCTGAATGCAGATTGAAGAATATTTAACATAGATTTTACATGTGTAGTTATGCAAAACATTGCCATAGTAGTTATATTGTGAAAGACTAACTATATTTCCCTCCATCCCCTCCTGCCCTGCACTTATTCTATTTTCTACTTTGACCATGACACTTTTCAAAAGTCTTTGCTACTAACTTCCCTCTACCCCAATCTTCCTTCCCTTCTATCATCTCCCCTCTAATGCCTTTCCCTCCTACTTTCCTGTAGTGTAAGATATCCAATTGAGTGGGTATGTTATTGTCTCCTTAAGCAAAATTCAATGGGAGTAAGGTTGACCCATTCCCCTTTACCTTCCTGTTCTTCCCCTCCATTGTAACAGTGCTCTTTTATATGAGATGATTTACCATAATATATCTCTCCCTTTCTCCTTCTTGCCTCTCTCACCTCTTTATTTTACTTTTTAGATACCATCGCTTCATATTCAACTCTTCCTGTGCCGACTGTCTATGTATACATGTACACATATATGCACACACTCACATATATATTTATATACACATACACCCTCCTATGCATACATATTTCCTTCAATTATCTTCATACTGAGAAAAGTCTCATGAGTTACAATTATTGTTTTTCCATGTAGGGATGTAAATAGTTCAACTTTCATAAGTTCCTTATGATTTTTTTCTGTTTATTTTCTCATGCTTCTTTTGCTTCTTGTATTTGAAAATCGAATTTTCTGTTAAGCTTTGGTTTTTCAGCAAGTAGGCTTAAAAATCCTCTATTTCATGAATGACCATATTTTCCCCTGAAGCATTATACTCACTTTTGCTGGGCAGGTGATTCTTGGTTTTAGTTCTAGGTCATTTGACCTCCAGAATATCATATTTCAAGTCCTTCAATCCCTTAATGTAGAAGCCACTAGATCTTGTGTTATTCTGATTGTGTTTCCACAATACTCAAATTGTTTCTTCCTGACCACTTGAACTATTTTCTCCTTTATCTGGGACCACTGGAATTTGCCTATAATATTCCAAGGAGTTTTCTTTTTGGGATCTTTTTCAAGGGTGATAGGTGAACTCTTTCAATTTCTATTGTGCCCTCTAGTTCTAAAATATCAGGGAAATTTTTGCTTGATAATTTCTTGAAAGGTGGTGCCTAGGTTATTTTTTTGATCATGGCTTTCAGGTAGTCCAATAATTTTTAAATTATCTCTCCTGGATCTATTTTCCAGGTCAGTGATTTTCCAATGAAGTATTTCACATTGCCTTCTATTTTTTTTTTCATTTTTTGGTTCTGTTTTATATTATCTTGATTTCTCATAAAATCATTAGCTTCCAGTTGCTCCAATCTAATTTTGAAGGAATTATTCTCTTCAGTGAGTTTGTTAAAGTCCTTTTCCATCTGGCCAATTTGGCTTTTTAAGGCATTTTTCTCCTCATTGGCTTTTTGTGCCTCTTTTGCCATTTGAGTTTGTCTACTTTTTAAGGTGTTATTTTCTTTGGTATTTTTTTGGACCTCTGTTATAAGGCTGTTGAGCCACTTTTCATGATTTTCTTGCATTGTTCTCATTTCTCTTCCCAATATTTCTTCCACTTCTCTTACTTGATTTTCAAAATCTTTCTTGAGCTCCTCCATCACATGTGACCAGATTATATTTTTCTTGGAAGATTTGATGCCAGAGTTCTGACTTTGTTGTCCTCCTCTAGGTCCATTCTTTGATCTTTTTTATCCCCCAAAAGGATTGTATGATCTGATTGTGCTTCCTCTGCTTGCTAGTATTGCCAGTCAATTACTTGACTTTTGAGCTCTTTCCCTTGGTAGAAATCTGCTTGCAGAATGGAGACAGCTTTGTCCCAAATCACTGGGGTTTTTGCAGCTGCTGGAGCTATTAGTTGGGTGCCCTAACTGCAGCCCTCACAAGCTCTGGCACACTGGCCACACACCCCAGGACCACCAACCAAGAACACAAACCAGATCCAAGCAGGTTAAAACAAGAGTATTACCCTCTGAATGGTCACTTGGTCCCCCTAGGATCTGCAGGGAAGGAGCTCTGGAAGCAGCCACACAGCAGTGGCTGTATGACTACCATGCCCCTATTTCTTCTCACCGTGGGGGCAGGGTCCAGACCATGTTCTTCCATTCCCCCCATTCCAACAGAGTTCCATACTGACCTTTTACTTTGTCTTTGGCATTTATAGGTTGAGCAGTCTGGAAACCACCACAGCTACTGGTGATTCCCTCTCCTGAAGTCTGTTCTGACAAGTCTTGGCCTCCCTGGGGCTGGAACCATGGCCCCCAAGGGACTGTGCTCAGCTCTCAGCATGCTGCAATAGACTTTTCCTGTCAGTCTGCCAGGCTACCTTCAGTGGGATATTTGTTTCTCTCTGTCTCTTTGTTTTAAAATTTATTTAGAGTCATTTTTTTTACAGGTATTGGAAGGGGTTGGAATCAGAGCTATAGACAAATTTGTGCTTTTACTCTGCCATCTTGGCTCCACCCACACTGAATGAATGTTTCTATCCTGATGAAAGACCTCTTCATTATTTTCATGTGAATTAGTACCTTTATTGGCAGGCACACAGATGATAAAAAATTGAATAGAATATAGCAATATTTATTTCTATAAATTAGCAACTTATTTCACTATCCTATGAAAACATGTAGACTGATATATTTTTGTGATTAAAAAATAGGTGGAAAACTGAAGTCAGGAGAATAATGGTATAACAAAAAAAGGGTTGAGAAGGCATCAGTGGTAAATTCTACCAGAATAACCAAGAGCATCAGAAATACTAAGAACATTTCAATAATGAGGCAGTAACAAATCATAAATAAGGTATAGGAGTGAGCCCCAGAAAAGGAAAGAATATTGACAAAGGTAAGGACAAAGATGTTCAGCAAGGAATAAGAGCTAAGAGTTACTATGTGGGAACCATAAAGTTAAATCTAAATGCATTCCAGGTTTATCAAGGACTATGATGAAGAAAGAATCCATTATCATCCAATTTTCAAATAACACAAAGCTGGGAGAAGTAGTTATTAAACTGAATTCCATTAGACAAAATTGGAATAAAAAAACCTTGGAAGATAGAATGATAGTCTAAAACCAAATCATTAACTATTTCCTATTTATCCTGTGTATAGTTTTTCTGTATATCTTTGCTTACATATTGTCCCCACTTTTAGACTGTAATCTTCTTGAGGACAGAAATTGGCTTTTACCTCTTTTTTTTAATCTTCAGGCCTTAGCATGGTGCCTGGCATAAGGCAGGTAGTTAACAAGTGTCTATTGATTGCTTTTTTGAAAGAGTTTATATAAATGACAGAAAATTCCTTAATTTAGATTTTAAAAATAAATTGCTGAAATATAGCATAAAGAACTGGTCTGACAGCAGTTGATTTGAAAAAGATGTGGTTTTAGTTAACCATAAGCTCAATAAATGATTCAGTCATAGTGATTGTTTAGCATACTTTAATACAAATGTTTTATCTAGTGCTATTTAAATAATACTGTCTCTATCAGAAATGCTATATTTTACAGTAATATAGACAAATTTGTATCCATAAGGTACTTGTTATGATATTAAAGTAGAAGTCTATAAATTGTGCTGTATGAGGAACAGTTGTGGTAATTGGTAATATTTAGTTTGGAGAAGTATCAGTACTTTCAATCATATGAAGTTATGTTATATGGAAGAGGTTAACTTTTAAGTAACATAGGAGGTAGCAAAAGAACCAATCTGGGGAGACTACATTATGATTTAACTTGTGTAATGTAATTCCAAGCAAAGGCAACTTCCCAAGGTTCAAAATACCAGCATAGGGGCTCTCCATTTTATTCAGTGACAAATCAAGAACAGAGAAGATCAAAATATGACATCATTCAAAATACAGCATTTACTAAGCGTGATTAAATAATCTCTAAGTACTACCCCACCCCAGGACCTTTCATTCATTCAATCAATTACAAAGTCCCTGTTCTAAATACTACTCCACCCCTAGGCTGTACCTTCATTTAGTCCATCACAAAACCCCTCTTCTCAAATGGAGATTAGTTTCCAGTCTAAGTAAAGTACATTCATTTGTTCAATCACAGAGCACAAAAAGGTCAAAAGTTCCCCACCCCTGGATCACAATTGAGTTACATCAAGTTTAAGCACAGCACTTAATACCCAAATGGAGGTCTTTTCTTCATCTTGACACAAGGCAAGTTCTCAGCAATCTTAGTTCCTAGGGAGACAAGGCTTAGCAAGGCCACAAGATACATTGCCAGTCTCCCTTAATTCATCCTCTGTCAGCAAAACAGTCCTAGAATCCCCGAAAACATTAGCAAAACCCTCTCCCAGGATTTCTGTAGAAAATCCTTCTTCTCACTCTCTGTCTGCAGGACAGTCTTAGTAGCTCTGAACCAACAGAAAGGTTCCCAGACCCCTGCAACAACAGCACTGTCCTTCACCAGTGGACAGTATTCACTCTCTGTCTGCAGGACAGTCTCAGGCGCTCTTAGACAACAGCCAGGTTCCAGGACTTCTTCAACAGGACTGTCTTTCACCAGTGGACAAATCTGGCAAAACAACATCAAAACAGACAGACAAAGTACCAGAAAACAGCCATGCCTCCTCAGTCCTTGGCAGCTCCGGGGGCAGGTCTCAAAAGTCCAGGGCAATTCAAAATAGCCCCCAGCAATCCTCTCAGTCTCTCTCTGCCTCCACGAGGTGCTGCTTCCAAAAAGTTCTTCTGCCTCTCTCTTGTGTATCTCCAAATCTACATCACCAGCTCCTCCCAGTTCAGTGTCTCTCTTTTCAAGTCAACAAGTCCATCCCACAGGTGGGATTAACAAGCTCTGGGTTTTAACACAATCAATTTGAAAACCAAGCCAATACAGGGGGATCTTTATATTCCATTACTATCACAACTTGATATAAGAAAAAAATAATGTTTAAGGCTATTTAAAAATATGATGAGTTACTTCAGGTGCAAATAAATTCTCCACTGAAAGCATTCAAATAAACTGGAATGTGGAAAAGAAAATGGTTAACAGGGAATTGAAAGTTAAATTAAGTGAAGAAATTGTAATAAAATATGCAATTCTTCTCTATAAATTCAAATTCCTGGTCCTAAACAAACTACAGAACTTGTGAATATAATTGCTAATCTCATCTTGTTCTCCAAAAAACCATGAAGAATGGTAGATCTGTCAAAGGACTATAGATGGGTAAATTTTGAGCCAATTTTCTACAAAGGAAAGAAGGGAGTTGTTTTTGAATATAGTATGATCTCATTCATAATATCTGGAAAAATTCTACATTGTGGTTGTAGGGGAATGAAACCTTCACTTACAAAAGGAAGAGGCCATCACTAAGAGCCAGTGTGACTTTATAAATGGTAAGTCATGATATTATACAGAAGCAGCTATTTCTAGGAACAAAGAGAAATTCCTCTGATCTGACAGTAAAGTGTGTCTTAACCTCTGGTTTTATTACATAGAACTCCCCTTGATGCACTCTACAATCCAGCCAATCTGGTCTTCTTACAATTCCACATACATAGTACTCCATTTTCCATTTCCACACCTTTTCACTGCCCATTCCCCAGACATAAGACTAACTCTCACTCTATCTGCATCTCTTAGAATCACTCATTTTCCTCAAGACAGATGAAAGGCCACTTACCACAAGAAATCTTTCCTGATCCATATATTAGTATCCTACCCACAAAATCACACTGTATCTAATTTCTGTCTATTACATTTCTAGTTACATGTATATATGTTATCTCTGTTTTAAAAAATGTAAAGGGAGTCATTTCACATTTGTCTTTATAGCTTCAGTGCCTAATGTGGTACCCTGTACATGATAGTGATTTAATAAAAGTTTGTTAATTGAGTGATTTTCTGCATGTACATTCCTTCTACTGGTGCCTTAAAATTCCACCTGCAATCAATTAGATACAATTTGACAGTTACTGTAGTAAAAAAAAATCACACTTCAGGGAACCTGGTGATGAGCCCATCTTAATTTAAGTATGACCTTGAGTAGTTGCTGCATTGTTCCTCTAATAATAATAGTATTGACTGATATTTATATTACACTATAAAGTTGAGAAATTTTTGCATAATTTGATCTTGAAAATGACAAGCCATGTATGGAAAGTACACTATATATTATTGTCCCTGTTTTACATATGAGAAAGAGAGGATTCTGAATCTCAGAGACTTTAAGTGATTTGTCCTTGACATAGTTATTAAGTGACAGAAGGAATATTCTAACCCACGTCTCTGTGGATTCTAAAAACCCCAGGACTTACATCACACAGTTTCTCAGAGCTGATATTTCTTAAAAATTTTTTCTAAGCTTACAAAGAATATTTACATACATTATCTCATCTGTCTCTAACAAAAAGGTTTATGAGGAGGTTATACATAGGTGTTTGCATATTTTATCCCCATTATAATGTGAGGTGCTTGAGGATAGAGACTATTTTAAAATATTTCTTTGGATCCTCAGAATTTAGTTTAATGCTTGAAATACATTAAGTGCTGAAGAACCAGATATGTCAACTGATGCAAACATTTGCTGGATCCAAGAATTCTTATATTCCTCCTTCCTAACAAATGGTTATTGGCTGACATAATTAGATGGTCTCTAAGACTTTATAGCTCAAAATCTGTGCTTCTGTGACCTATAAACTCACTTGTAATGCAAGACAACATTTAACAAGCTTGATACTTAAACATTAAATGGTAGAGTATCACCAAGAGATGCTTTGAACTCTCCTTTTACATGTTGGGAATTTGACCATGTGTCTATGTTCATATGGCAGTATAGTACCCAGGGAGGTATGATGATAAGAAACGATTAAAGAAAAGAAAATAAAATGAACTCACTTCTTGAAGTTTCTATTATAATCAAATCAATTTTTCCCATTGTAGCTATTATCTGTTGGTTATCTGTGTGTGTTTCAGAAATAAAATATATTAAAAACTCATATGTTTCAAGATAATATTAACAACAATGACAATGACATAATAAGAAGAAACAGATTAAGTATTTCAATCATAGCAGCTCTTTAATATCACAGCCAAATTGAGAGTTTAATGAAGTATCAGGTACAAATTTATGTAACAGATAATATATACTTTAAAGGAATTTAGATTCTTGAATTTTTATTGCAATATGTTTCCTATTGTATTAAGAAATTTTATAAAAGTATAAAAAATCATGAGGGGAGAGGGGAGGAGCTTCATTAATTTTCAGAGGAATGGAAATGTCTAAGATATCTTCATAGCAATTTGACGTTCTTCATTTTGTTTGGGGGTGGCTTAAAACTACAAAATGCCATTTCCAATGACAGAGTAAGGGGTGTTTTTTCTTTCCTTGAATATAAGAAATCTTTGGAACTGTACTTTTGAAATTGCTTCTGTCTCTTTGATCTTGGGATGCCTTGACAGGTACTTTCATGATCTTTATTAAATGAACTTTAACATTACCTTTTCTTTGCAAAGTACTGAAATATTCTACCTGTAAAATAGATAGTCTCTATTTCAAGCTTTCCACAGGAGACAAATCAGTGATAAGAAATACATTAAAAGTACTTACCCTGAAGGGAAGTCAAAGGTATTCATTTTTTTAATAGTGAAAGACTGCATTGATGGAGAATACATTTTTTTTTTATTTTTCAGTAGCAAAGGGTATATGTAGAAGAATTACAAGAATGTATTGTAAAGAATGTATTACACATACGGATTTCTCCCTATCCCATTATGACTCAAACATAAAAAAATAATTTATAAATATGAAATGCATACCTTTAGAATGTAGATTTCTTTTTACCTTGACCCAGAATCAAATACAGTTTCTTTTACTTTTAAAAGAATATTTTTACGCAGCCTGTATTTTTTAGATGTTTATAACAGAGAAGAAAATGGTTCCTTTCAGCTTTGATAAATTTTTGTTGTGGCTGATCCTTTATATATTAAACTGTTTTCAGTCTCAGTTGTCCTTGTATTAGTAGGGTATGGGGTACTAGAAAACAGGGACTATCCCCTTTCCTTTTTGTCAACACTGATAAATAGAGACCAACATACTTATACCAAGAGGTATACATACACATATGCATATACATTCAACACACCCATGCTCAAAATATATTGAGAAATATTTTAAAATTTAATTAGTAATGCAATCATTTGCAGAGTTGTTTAGGATGAAGCAGTGCTCATAATTGGACAACCTTTACAAGGCAGGTTAAGTAAATGTTCCATAAAGACAGGTCAACTAATGAAACACTCCTTCTGTAGCTGGATCTGGCATGACATGCTGAATCAAGTCAATGTGCATTTATTAAGTATCTACTCTATGCCAAGCATTGTCCTAAGTAAGCATTGGGGATTAAAAACAAAAAGCCAAAAAATTCCCTATACTTGAGGACCTCTCAGTCTAAAGTGGGGGAGACAGAGAAATGAAAAGGTGGGGGTGAGGAGGGAGAGAATTTGAGACATAGGGAAGAGTTAATAAATTCATGGAGACAGGAAATAGATATTTTTATTTCAGGAGTAGCAAAAATCCCAGAATCTCTGGATCAAAGAACAGGTGGAAGAAGGAAGTACAGTGAAAGAAGATTGGAAAAGCAGAAAGGAAGACAGATCATAAAGGACTTTGAAAGTCAAACATATAATTTTATTTATTTATCCTGGAGGCAAATATGGAGCCATTAAAAATTACTGGAAAAAGAAGGAAGTGACATGGTTTAGACCTGTGCTTTAAGAATCATGTTGATAGGTGGAGCCATGGTGGTGGAGTAAAAGCAGGAACTTGCTTGAGCTCCCCCTCCCACCAAATTTAATACCTATAAAAAATGACTCTAAACGAATTTTAGAGCTACAAAAACCACAAAGTGACAGAGAGAAAAAATCTTCCACTGAAGGCAACCTGGTAGGCCAACAGGAAGAGTCTATTGCACTAGGCTGGGAGTGGAGCACAGTCCTGAGTGGGCTGCATCTGCACAGACCCACAGCACAGACCAGCAGGAGCAGACTTCAGGAGAGTGAATCTCTGGCAGCTTTGGTAGTTTCCAGACTTTTCAACCCATAAACACCAAAAGGAAAGTAAAAGGCCTATGCGGGAACTCTGTTGGATCCAGGTGAGAAAAGAACCTGGTCCAGCCCCTGCCACTGGGGAAGCTGAGGTGGTCGTGTTGGCGGCTGCAGCTACTGCCTTAGAGGCTGACTCTGGAGCTCCTGGCCTACAAATAATGAGGGGACAAAGTGGCCAAGCAGAGGACACTTGCAGGAATCTCTCTGCTGGTGCAGAGGCATAATTTTCTTGCTTTACCTTGCTTGTATCTGGGTTGCAGTATTGGGTGGTATTCCTGTGGTAAGGAGTGCTGGTGTGGCAGAGCCTGTTGCAGCTGTGGAGAGGTAGTCATAATCAGAGTTGTGAGGGAGGTGCCTAGAAGAAGGCACAACAGTTTTGTAGCAACAGCTGTACAAAACCCCAGAAATTTGGGACAAAGCACTCTCTACTCTGGAAGCAGAGTCTACCATGGCAAAGAGCTCAAAAGTCAAGTGATTGACTGGCAAGATGAGCAAACAGAGGAAGCAAAATCAAACTACAGAATCAGGTTTTGGTGAAAAAGTAGATCAAAACATAAAACAAGAAGAAGACAACAAAGCCAAAACTCCTACATCAAATGCCTTCGAGAGAAAATATTAAGTGGTCACAGACCAGTTCAAAATCCAGAAGGATTTTGAAAATCAAGTAAGAGAAATAGAGGAAAACTGGGAAGAGAAATTATAATTATGCAAGAAAATCATGAAAAATGAGTCAACAGCCTGTTAAAGGAGATCAAAAAAGAAAATACTGAAAAAAATAATACCTTAAAAATAGTCTAACTCAAATGAAAAAAGAGGTCCAAAAAGCCAATTAGGAGAAGAATGACTTAAAAAGTAGAATTTGCCAGATGGAAAAAAAAATTTCAAAAGTTCGCTGAATAAAATAAGTGCTTCAAAAATAGATTGGAGCAAATGGAAACTAATGAATTTATGAGGAATCAAGATACTATAAAACAGATCCAAACAAATGAAAAAATAGAAGGCAATGTGAAATATCTCATTGGAAAAACCACTGACCTGGAAAACAGATCCAGGAGAGATAATTTTAAAATTATTAGACTACCTGAAAGCCATGATCAAAAAAGAGCCTAGATATCAACTTTCAAGAAATTATCAAAGAAAATTGCCCTGATATTCTAGAACCAAAAGGCAAAATAGAAATTAAAAGAATTCACTTCTTACCTCTTGAAAAAGATCCCAAAAAGAAAACTCCTAGGAATATTATAGCCAAATCCCAGTGTTTCCAGGTCAAGGAGAAAATATTTCAAGCAGTCAGGAAGAAACAATTTGAGTGCTGTGGAAACACAAACAGGATAACACAAGATCTAGCAGCTTCTACATTAAGGGATCTAAGGACTTGGAATATGATATTCTGGATGTCAAAGGAGCTAGTATTGAAACAAAGAATCACCTACCCAGCAAAACTGAGTGTAACACTTCAGGGGAAAATATGGTCATTCAATGAAGTAGAGGACTTTCAAGCATTCTTGATGAAAAGACCATAGCTGAACAGAAAATTTGACTTTCAAATAGAAGAAGAAAGAGAAGCATGGAAAGGTAAACAGGATAGGGAAATAATAAGGAACTTACTAAAGTTGAACTATTTATATTCCTATATGACAATATTTGTAACTCATGAGACTTTTCTCAGTATGAGGATAATTGAAGCTAATATATGAACATACATGTATACATATATATGTATGTATAGGTGGGTGTTGAGGACCATAGGCTAGTGGGATTCTGTTTCTGATGGCAGAATAAGCCTCCTCAGGTGAAGGGCTTGCTTCCAGGCTTGGATCCATTCCCTATCCCCCAGGAAAAGAGCTCAAGCACACAGGTGTGAGGATTGGATCCTTGAGATAAAGCATGATGTTTATACCCCAGCATGGGAACACTAAAGTATGCAATGTCTACAGGGGAAAGCCATTAGGAAGCATTGTATAAAAGGCTTGTGCTTGAGACAATAAAGGGGACTCTATTTTCCATCACTCTTTGAGTCCTTGTCTCTCTTTTAACTGACCCTCTTGCAGCCTCTGGGTAGATAAGTGTCTCAGCCCTGCTGGAGGACAACAGGGCTCCCCACATTTTCTCAGCTCTGCCACAGAAGGCAGAGTTCCCTAACTTGGTCTTCCACAGGAGGGTGTATGTGTCTATGTGTACATATATGTGTATATGTGTGTACATGGATACCTAGACAGATGGCACAGGGTGTGTTGAATGTGAAGGAATGATATATACAAAATAAAATTAATATGTGAGAAAGGAATGTATTTGGAGGAGAGGGTGAGAGATAGGATGGGGTGGAATATCTCACATAAAGGAGGCACGAGAAGGCTTTTACAAGGGAAGGAATGAATTCTCATTGGATTTGGTTTAAGGAGGGAATAATATACACACTCATTTAGGTATCTTATCCTACAGGAAAGTAGGGGGGAAGGGAATAAGAGCAGGGATGATAGAAGGGAGGGCATATTGGGGGATGGGGTAGATAGAAGCACACACTTTCAAAAGGGGACAGGGTCAAAGTAGAAAATAGAATAAGTGGGGACTGGGATAGGCTGGAGGGAAATAGAGTTCGTCTTTCACATTATAACTACTATGGAAATGTTTTACATAACTACACATGTATAACCTAGACTAAATTGCTGGTCTTCCCAGTGTATTTGGGTGAGTAGGAGAGAAAGGAGAGAATCTGGAACTCAAAGTTTTAAAAACAATGTTTATAAAAATTGTTTTCACATGCAACCAGCAAATAAGATATATAGGCAACTGGGTATAGAAGTCCATCTTGCCCAACAAGAAAGTAAGGGGTGGATGGGAAGATATGAGAGAAGGTGGATTGGGGGCAAGGGGTATTCAGTATGCTTACCATCTTGGAGTGGGGGGGGGTAAGTAAGAGATGGGGAGAAAATTTGTAACTCAAAATCTTGTGGAAATGAGTGTTGAAAACTAAAAATAAATAAATATATTTTTTAAAAAGAATCACTTTGATAGTTGTATGAAGGGTGGATTAGAAAGGAGAAAGTTTTCAGGTAGAGACAGGGCAGGAGGGAGGGTTTCAAGCAGAATATAAAGACTCTCAAGGAAATAATTAAAAGAAAAAGGGGAAAAAGGAGTCAAGCATTGCCAGATATTAAACTATAGTACAAAGTAGAAATTATTCTTTTAAAAAACTCTTTGGTATAGTATAAAAATAGATTGATCAGAGCAACAAATTAGATACACAATAAGCAACAGAGAAGGTATTTGCTAGTGTTCAATACTCTATTCATGAGAGATAGGGGATGAATTCAAGGTAAGAAGTGTGTGTGTGTGTGTGTGTGTGTGTGTGTGTGAGAGAGAGAGAGAGAGAGAGAGAGATTGACCTTGATATTGATATTGTATATAATTGTTTAGTGACTTCATATTTGTCTAAAAATTATTTTTCTGGTTTTTTTTTCTTAATGGATTGGGGGGAGGGAGAAAAATACTAGAGCAGTACAGGGGTTGCTACAGATGTAAAATGTCACATTTTCATATGAGGTCCCTCTATTATTAGTTTTAATTTAGCTTATCATTTTGTTACATTTCATAAAGTAGGAGTAATTTGAAAATGTTTGTCAAAATAAAACATATCAATAAAAGTTGTTTTTTTTTTAAGAGGCTATAGCAGTAGTTCAGTTGTAACATAGTGAGGGCTTCTACTAGTAGAATCAGATATCAATAACGACAGCAAGAAAAGGAGGCTCTCATGATAGATGTTTTCAAGGTTGAATCACAAGGATATGGCAACAAATTGTGTTGGCAGGGCTTGAGAGGAAGTATAAAAGAGAGTGGGCATGTAAGAATGACACCTATTTGTGAGTCCTGGCTGATTGGGAGGATGGTGCTATCCTCAAAAGTAATAGGAAAGTTAGAAAGAGGGGAGCATTCGGGACAAAGATAATTCATTCGGCACAATTATAATGTCAATAACTTGAATAGGAGATTAACATGAGTGAAACCATAACTAAAGTGTTAGATCTTGACCAGAAGAAAAAGAAATTAATAAAATTATTTATAGATTATTTTAAGACAAAAGATTTCTTAAAAGACACTCATGTTTTGAATATTTTAAAAGGGCACAAAAAAAAAACTGGAAATATTGACCCTATCTTCAAAGCACTTATAGTCCATATATGCAAATAAAATTTCTGAATAATTTTCAATATTTTATTGTAATTGTGATCTCATTAATGTAGGTCATCTCACCCACTCCCACAATTAGTAGAGGTTACAATTCATTCCTCCCATCCTGTGAAATTCCTATCCTCCTCCTTCATTACAAGATCCACCCAAAATGTCAGAGACCTTTATATCCAATTCAAATCTATTTTTTTTACTGAATACATATTCTATACAAGGCACTATGCTAGATATTGGGGATAAAAAAGATGGTATTGAAAAACAAACTCTCTTTTCAAGGAACTTATATTCTTCTTAAAAATTTAAATTGTGATACTTAACCAATATCCAGAACATTGTCTTGTACATTGGCATTGAAAAAAAAAAAGATGTATAATTATAGCGTGGTTTGAATCAATCAGCCTACCCCTCTTAAGGCAATGGAAAATATGCTCTACAGCAAGATAAAGTTATGAAAATATCTCTCAAGACACACAGTCAATCATTAGAAATACTAGGTATGAACAAGGCATTGACCTCAGTTGGATTGATCAATAAAAGGTGTGTTCAGGGGGGCGGAGTCAAGATGTCAGAGTAGAAGCAGGTCCTCCCTGTAGCTCCTGGCTTCCACCTTCCCCAATTCATATAAAAGGAGAATATAAACAAACTTGGGAACTATAGAACCCACAAAATGACACAGACAAGCTAACCTGCTGCTGAGCACAGCCCGGCAGGCCATCAGGAATTGGCCAGGGCACCACTCTGGGAGCCATGCCCAGCCACTCGGGAGTGAAGGTTTTAGCCACAGGGCGGTCCTGACCAGCCTATGGCAAGAGGTCAGTGCAGTATGGACTTTGGGACACAGTAGTTGGGAGTGCCTCAGCTTTTGCCCCCGGGCACAAGAGGCTGCTGAGGGCTACGGTACAGCCTCCGCTGCCATGTGGTAGCTTCAGCTCCTGACCTGCAGAAGGCAGGGGAACCAAGCAACCAGTCTGAGGGGTATTTGCTCTTGCTTTAACCTGCTTGGATCTGGATTGTGGTCTAGGGTGGAGGTCCTGGGGTGTGTGTCCAGCTTGGCAGATCATGTGGAGGGTTCAGCAAGGGCTCCCAACTAATATCCCCAGCAGCTAAGAAAACCCCAGTGTTTGGGATGGAAGCTCCCCTGTCTGGTAGCACAGTCCTACCGTGGCAAAAAACCCAAAAGTAAAGTAATTGATTGGCAACATGAACAGGCAAAGGAAGCAAAACAAACATAAGAACAACATTAGATTCCTATTTTGGGGACAAAAAGGAGCAAAGCATGGAACAGGAGGAAGACAGTGAAGTTAGAACTCCTGCACCAAAAACATCAAAGTAAAATATATGCTGGTTACAGGCCATAGAGGACCTTAAGAAGCAAATAAGAGAAGTAAAAGAAAAATTGGGAAGAGAAATGAGGACGATGCAAGAAAATTATGAAATGAGAGTCAACAGCCTGACTGAGGAAAATAACACCTTAAAAAACAGATTAACTTAAATGGCAAAAAAAAGACTCAAAAAGGCAATGAGGAAAATAATGCCTTAAAAACATGAAAATTTACCAGATGGAAAAAGAATCTCAAAAGCTCAATGAGAAGAATCATTGCTTCAGAATTAGATTGGAGCAAATGGAAGCTAATGACTTTATGAGAAATTAAGATGCTATTAAACAGATCCAAACAAATGAAAGAATAGAAGGCAATGTGAAATATCTCATGGGAAAAACCACTGACCTGGAAAATAGATCCAGGAGAGATAATTTAAAAATTATTGGACTACCTGGAAGCCATGATCAAAGAAAGAACTTAGAAATCATCCTCCAAGAAATTCTCAAGGAAAACTGCCAGGATGTTTTAAAACCAGAGATCAAAATAGAGCTTAAAAGAACCCACCGATCACTTCCTGAAAAAGATCCCAAAAAGAAAACTCCTAGGAATATTACAGCCAGGTTCCAAAATTCCCAGATCAAGGAGAGAATATTACAAGCAGCCAGGAAGAAACAATTTGAATATTGTGGAAACACAATCAGGATAACCCAGGATCTGGCAGCTTCTACATTGAGGGATGGAAGGACTTGGAAGATGATATTCTGGAGGGCAAAGAACCTGGGATTAAAACCAAGAATCACCTACCCAGCAAAACTGAGTATCATGTTTCAGGGGGAAATATGGTCATTCAGTGGAACAGAGGATTTTCAAGTATTTTTGATGAAAAACCAGAGTTGAATAGAAAATTTGACATTCAGATACAAGAAGCAAGAGAAGCATGAGAAGGTAAACAGGGAAAAGAAACCATAAGGAGCTTATCAAAGTGGAACTGAAGTGCCCACCAGAAATTATACACCAAACCCCTCTTAAACTTGCTAGAGGGGACCCCTACTAGGTTCCTTGGAAACCACCTAATAGGCCCCAATAGTAAAGAAATGTTTCACCTGTGTTGCTAAAATCATGCCACAGATTCCCATGGATTCAGGTCTGTTTATGTTTGTATCCAAGGCTTTGTTAAGGGACTATGGCTTCAGTAGAAATAAAACTAAGGCTTTGCTTCAATAGGAATAATACTGAGAATGCTTCACTTAAATAGAAACAATACTAAAGGCACTGCATCCCCTTAGAAACATATTCTGTTGCTAGTAATCCCATTTTCTATAAAAGTATGTCTAACAGAAAGCTCGGGACTGTCTTTCCCTCTGGCCGGTTAATAAACACTCCTACCAAAGCATTATTGATTTTGCTGTCTTGCTTTCTCAGTTGTCCATTACAGAACTATTAAGATTCCTACATAGAAAAACGATAATTGTAACTGATGAAACTTTTCTCAGTATGAAAATAGTTGAAGGGAACATATATAATATGTCTGTATCAGAGGGTATACTGGCATATGAACACATATGTGAATGTGTGTATATTTGTTTACAGGTAGATGTAAATAGGGGGCACAGGACCAATTTAATAGGAAGGAATGATACTTAAATGGGGAAATTAAGAGGTGAGAGAGGAATATAATGAGAGGAGATGGGGAGAGACAGAATGTGGTAAACAAGCTCATATAGAGGAGGCAAGGGAAAATGGTTATGATGGAGGGAAAGAATAGCAAGGCAAAAGGGAATGGGTCAACCTTATTCTCATTGAATTTGGCTCAGGGATGGAATGACATACACACTAAATAGGGTATCTCATCTTACAGGAGAGTAGGGGGGAAGGGGATGAGAGGAGAGATGATGGAATGGAGGGCAGGCTGGGGGGGAGGGAAGTTGGAAGCACCCACTTTTGAAAAGGGACGGGATCAAAGTAGAGAATAGAAATAGTGGGAGGTGGGATAGGAGGGAGAGAAATATAGTCAGTCTTTTACAATATATCAACTATGTTCATGTTTTGCATAAGCTACACACGTGCAACCTATACCGAACTGCTTATCTTTCCAGTAAGGGCAGGTGACAAGGGAGGAAGGGAATGAATCTGGAATTCAAAGTTTTAAAATCAAATGTGTATATATACATATATACACTATTAATAATACTATTTTACATGTAATTGGGAAATAAGATATACAGGCACTGGGGCATAGAGATCCACCATGACCTACTAGAAAAGTCAAAGGGGGTATGAGAGAAGAAATGGGAGAGAGCAGATTGGAGGAGGGGATATACTGTGGGACTGCTATTTTGGGGTGGTGGATAGGGGAACAATGGGGAGAAAATGTGTAACTCAAAATCTGGTGGAAATGAGTGATGTAAATCAGAAGTTAATAAAGCATTTGAAAAATGAAAAAAAAAAGTGTGTTCAGTGTAAAAATTGAAAGTGTTTTAGGATTAATTGAAGAGTCCATCATGTATTGTGGTTCTTGCATTTTGGACAAAAACAATAAACTAGTTTGGAATATTACATTCCCAGAGTTAACCTCCCTAGTGGTGGACCTATTTCAGCTAAGCCCCTAATGGGGGAGGGGGGAAAGGGTCTCTTCCATTTTGACTCTTACAAAAAATATCACTCATAACAGTAGTCAGCCTTCTTAGGCAAGCATAGATGCTTTCATTTTATGTCTTACATAATGTTAACAGCCTAGAAATCATAGAGGAGAGTGATCTCTCAGATTGTGTTTATTAACAAATTTTGTATGATAAATATATACATACAAATATATACACATACATACATAAATACATGTGCATGTATATTACAAACAATGATGGTATCTTGTGTTCCCTATACTTTCAGTCATCTGTGTAACTATAAAGACATTTTCTTCTAAAGCACAATTTACAAAATCTACTAGTTTCTTTCTCCCATTGTCAGCTAAGAATATATAAAGTTAGGAAAGTAGATATATGGATTAGTAATCATTTTTATTCTTTTGTTTTGCCTACTGCTAAAATGCCTCTCAAACTTTATAAAGGATTGTCCTTGAAAAGCAGACATAGCCACTGAATCTTTCTTAGCATAGATGCACCTGCCAAAGCTTCCATTTGCCTGGCATAGCTTTGGAGATCTTAAGGTCACTGCTACACAAAGAACAGATAATAAAGTAAGAATTTGTGGAAGTAAATAATATCTAATTGAGGCTTTCCCCATGAGAAGACCCTCTGTAGATTGACAGAATATTTTTCATGAAGTAGATGAATAATCCACTAAGTTGTTTTTTATTAACTAGGGGCTGAGGAGAGAGAGGGCTAAAAAAAACAAAACAAAATTAAAATAAACAAACCAACTTAATTTGATGTCCTGGGTAAAAGTGGTATAGGGAACTTGGATTCTAGATGCCACTAAAAGGTATATGTGATTAATATCCCTGTCACTTCAATGTGTAATGTTTGCTGCCTCCTTTGAATTACTTAAAGTTCTTTTTGTGCAGTCCAATAGTACCCATGACATACAATCTTTTTCAGTATTATTTCTGAATGTATATTATCTCCTGAGCTGAATTGTAAACTCCTTGACAGCAGAGACTGTGGCTTATGCTGCTGTACTTTGTAAATATTAGGTGCTCAATCAATATTTGGTTAATGAATACATGAATGAATGGGAAAATGAACTGCAGTGAGGGACAAAGAAATATTAGATGAATAACTGCTCCATGGATCCCTTAGCTTAACCATCAAGTAGGCAGCTGTGGGTCAGCATAATGAAATTATCTCAGAAATTTGCATGCTTTTGGAAAGTGACACATCACCAAAGTTAACATATGTGATAGTGCTGCCAGACACAAATCTTAGAAAATATTAAGTTAAATTTAACAGTTATTTTAGTTAAATTATCATACCAGTGGGGGGAAAAAAGATCTAAGCTATTCCATTATTCCTTTCTATGCATACTTTATTTAATGTCTGCCTTTGCTGAATATCTGTATTATATAAATAAATAATATATAGATATAAATGATATAAATATAAAAATAAGTATATATAAATAAATAAAAATATAAATAAAACGAATATAAGAATATCTGTAGAGTGTTTCCCTCCCCAAACTCAGCCCTACCCTGTGCTTTTTCCCTTCCCAAACTGTCAAACTTCTTTAAAAATCATAAAGCTTGACAATTCTGAGGTTAAGAATAATACCTTGTTGTGCCATGTCCCCAAAGATGCCTATGGAGCAATTTATCGAGGTGCAAGCAGCAGGGCTGTACTATCTCATTTTAAATTCAAGAGATTTATCTAAAATGTGATCTCCTATGTGTTTAGTGAATTTGGTTTGAAATACCATATATTTATTCAGATCTTTGTTTCAGTGTTAATCCCTCATCTGACAGCAACTCAGATCTCTTGGCTAAACATTTCTATACAAATGCCACCTCATGCTAATTAAAATGAAAGATTTCAGCTACTGTTTATTTATTAATTCAACCAAGATTTCCTGTAAATAAGAGAGGATTCAAGAGGGGGGGGGGGAAGCTACTATTTGACTTGCAAATTACATCTGTAGAGTGTCGACTTTGGTCCATGAAAATTAATGGTTTGTAACGCAGCTAGTTATTTCTTCTTAGCTTACATCGTTTATTATGGTCCAATTATAAACAAACAGTAACTTCAATACAATTACAAGACTAACACACACACCATGATAGAAAATTCTATTATGATTAAAGAAAAGCTTCTTCTCCTTTAGATTAAGGATATTGTATACACCAAATTTGCAATTAAAGAGGCTGTTTTAGTTTTCGGTAGACATAAAGTTTGTTGGGTTTTGTTGGGGGTGGGGTTTAAATAGAGATTTTAAAACAGAGGCTCAAACATTTGTTACCACAAAATGTTCTGAGACCCTTTTTCTCCAAGGAAATGCATTTATCTAAGCCACTTGCTAGGAAATATAATCTATTCCCCCCCTCCCCAATTGAATAATTTTAGGTTGAGAGACATGAAACTAGTACCTTTTAAACAACTACTACAATCGTGTTATTTGCAAGGGTGGGGAGCCTGTGGCCTCAAGGTCATATGTAGCCCTCTGGGTCTTCAAGTCCAGCCCTTTGACTGAATCTAAACTTCACAGAAAATAATCCCCTTAATAAAAGGATTTTTTTCTATAAAACTTGGACTTAGTCAAAAGGCCACACCCAAGGACCTAGAAGGCTACATGTGGCCTCTAGGCAGCAGGTTCCCCATCTCTCTGGATCCTTTTTGTTATCTCAGTAACTTTTAGGATACCTTTATAGAAAGACTTTTAGAATGGCCCAGGGAAAAGACCATCTACTTCTTCAAGGATCAACTTACCTAAGCTTAAAAAAGATTATCAACATTAGTCTGGTGATTTAGTGATGAATTATCTGGCCATAGTCATCAAAAAACTTTAAAGAGAAATGCAAAATAGCCCTTGATATTATGTGGTCAACTCCCTCTCCTGAAATAATTACTGTTGAGGGATGTTAAAGAGACCATAGTGGTTGTGACGAGGTTCAAGGGGTTAGAGAGTCCAGTAACCCCAATAACTTTCCAGAGTCCCTGGAAAGCAGTCTGGAATTAATTCACAGACTCAAGCATTCTCTAAGTCAAGGTGGCAAAGATTTCTTGTTACATTATACAGAAGGCAAGAGTTCTTAGGGAATCTGCAACCTTAGAGGGGTACAGTTCAAGTTTATATAGGATATTCTATAGTATAACAAGTGCCAAATATGCTAAGTAGGTGAGTCAGAGAAGGATTAGGGAGTGGTTAAGGAGTGGTCAGCTCTTAAAGGAACATGCATTTTACTATCCACCATGCAGGCATATTGCCCAGAATTCACAAGGAAATAGCCTGGGATGGTGGGTTTGGAGGAGGGCCTGCACAGAGGTGTGGTTTTTGGCTTCAAACTTCACTAAGTCAGCTAGCAGTCAGGGCTGACCAAGTTGCTAACCATCAATGCTGTGTTTGACAAGATGGGTGTTGGGAGTATACCACGTTTCCCCAATAATAAGACACTGTCTTATTATTTTTTTGGACAGAAAAACACCAGAGAGCTTATTTTCAGGGGAGGGCTTATTTTAATGAACATTGGCAGCAATTTTAATAAACAGGTAAATGTGAACAAAAAAATGTACCTTTATTCAATAAGCAAATCACTGGGGAAGAACAGGATGACGCGCTCACTGCTGCAGCTCTGACTAGGTGCAGCTCGGAGCGCGGTGTGCGTTTCGGGGGGGGACGGTACATACAAAGGGTACCGTAATGTAGCGTGTAGTGCAGGGGATCACCTTCACTACAGTGGCAATCTCAATAGGGCTTATTTTCGGGGGAGGGCTTATTTTAGAGGAATCTTACACAGTAAGGGGAGGGCTTATTTTTGGGATAGGTCTTATTATTGGGGAAACACGGTATGTATATCCCAAGCTAACAAGGGAATAAGGATGTATATAATGAGGTAGGGAGTATACATATGGCTGAATCTAGGATACATGCAATAGGTATGGCCCAGTACACAGCTGCTTCAGCCAGGACACAGCTGGGTCAAACTACTCAATTCTATAGGTGCAGCTGGCCACTGTAACAGGAAGAGAGAGAAGTATTTTGCTAGGGCCTGCTGCCCTTGAACTAGAGAGAAACTGCCTGAGAGTGTTCTGAGGCTAAGGAGAAATATGATTTTGGAACTGGATGTGATTTTACAAATTGGGGTTCAAGCACAGGCACCCAAGCACCCCATCAGTTTTCCATTTCCTTCTCCAGCTCATTTTAGAGATGAGGATCTGAGGCTAGATCTGAATTCATGAAGAAGAATTTCTGATTCTAGGTCCAGCACTCTATTCACTGTGTCAACCACCTGCTCCCCATTTGAATTATAGTTATTCAATATTGCTTTACTAGGATATGAGAATATGGCATCTATTGAAATAATGTAGGACAAAAAATTCAATACCATATAATCCAAATAATAATATGTCTGAGTCTGGTGTAACTTAGAAAGGAGTGGCAGAGACTAGGAGTTTGTATCTTATTGACCACCATCCATATGTCAACTAGGGAGATGGGAGGTTTGCTCTTAAAATCCAGTAAACAATTCTTCAGTACCTATTGCAGGCAAAACTAGGGGCATTATATCAAGACAGTCTCTGCATTCTTGTTATAAATAGAACCAGAAGGGAAAAAAATTACAGCTAAATGGAATAGTCATGTGCCCAGAAAATGAAAAAGTGGGTGTATGGCCAAAGTCATTCACTGACATTCTTATCGTGTCAGTAGGAAGTAAGGAAGACTCCAAAAATACTGGGTCAGCCCTTGCATATAAATTGTAAGAGAACATAAACAAAGGTCATTAAATATGGGCATGTAAGCATTGTTGGTCAGAGTAGGTGACACAGAAAGGAATAGTAATGTAATAGGAAGAGGACCACACTTAGAATTGATAAACTTGAATTTCCCTACAGGAAAAGGCTTTGTAAACCATTAAGTGTTTTACAAATATAAAATTTCATAATTATAGAGGCAGCCTGATATAATAAAAAGGGTAATAAATTTGGAGTCAGAAGATTTCATTTTGAATCTTGACTAACATTTAACTTTTCTCTGCCTCATTTTCTCATATATAAAGGGAGAAGATTTATATGAGATGATCTGTGAGTTTCCTTTTAACTCCAGATCCATGTTCCCACAGAAATATTAAGGCTGTGGCATGGTTAATAGAGCAACAGACCTCGAGTCAGGAAGATCTGAATTCAAATCCGACCTCAGACACTTGTTGTGTGGCCCTGGGCAAGTAATTTAACACTGTTTGCCTCAGTTTCCTCCTCTGTAAAATGAGATGAAGAAGAAAATATCAAAGCACTGCAGTATCTTTGCCAAGAGATCCCCAAATGGGTTCACAAAGAGTCAGACCCAACTGAAAACATGACTAATGATAACTAGGATCTATGGAGCATTTTAAAGTTTGTAAAGTGTTCTATAAATGTTATCTCATTCTCACAATTACCCTAGGTAGTGGCTGGTACTATTATCCCACATTTTACGGATAAAAATTTGAAGTCCAGGGTCAC
This sequence comes from Petaurus breviceps papuanus, assembly GCF_028583685.1. Classification (NCBI taxonomy): domain Eukaryota; kingdom Metazoa; phylum Chordata; class Mammalia; order Diprotodontia; family Petauridae; genus Petaurus; species Petaurus breviceps. Next base: position 9,623,074 of record NW_027186304.1, on the reverse strand, counting down.
ACAGCTATTAAGTATCTGGGCCAATTTTGAACTAAGGTCTGCCTGCATCCAAGTCAAGAACTTTACTCATTGTACCAATTAGCCACTCCCAGAGTATTGGTGATTTTTATTGACCCCATGAATAAGAATCTACGTCTATATTATGAATTTTCCTATTTTTCTTACTCCAGAGTTGTAAAACTCATATAGAAACAGGAGCCACAACATTGTACATAAGAATCCCTGCCAGCTATATATGGGATTAGATAACTACATATTTGTATTATCTATGTCCTATTATATATTTTATTTATGTTGTTAAATATTTTTCCAATTACATCTTTTTTAAAGCAATTGGAGTTAAGTAACTTGCTCAAGGTTACACGGCCAGGTGTTTCTGGGTGGGTGCTAAGTGTCTGAGCCCGGATTCGATCCCAGGTCATCCCAACTCTGGGGCCAGTGCTCTTACTCACTGTGCTACCTGGCTGCCCCTCCAAACACATTTTAATTTGGTTTGGATCAGAGTCTGGAGAGTTGAGTGGCTGGGTATTAGACATCTCTAACTATGTGGAAGACCTAAATTGAGGGGCTGCTTTTATTGATGCTGCAATCACTTACTCCTGATTCCTTTATGGTTATTTGAAGCAGGATCTTAATGGCTTTCAAGCTCTTCTGCTCCTCCCAGCATGCACTTGTGAAGAAGGTTCTCTGCTGTGTTTGTTTATTCTCATTTCCAACTTCTATAAAGTAAGCCAACAGCACCTCTCAAGGTGGTAAATAGCAAAGGTTGAAGACAATGAGGCAAAATCGCTATCAGTTTTTTCTAACTACAATGTCATTGTGTGTGTGTGTGTATGTGTTTGCTTTCCCTTATCTTTGTCCAAAAAGAATACAAGCTATCAAGGTGTTTTCAGATGCAGACTCCACATTTTAAAACTTTTCTTTACTTATTCTGTGTGTTTTCCTGCACTTCAATAGTGATGGCTAAATTCCAAATGTTTGTATATGGATCTATTCCACAGGAAGAAAACAGCAGTCTGCATGCAGGGAATTCAGCTGGTGCTAGTTAGCATCTTCATTTCAACTAAATGAACTAGCATCTGCTCTTCTAGGGAAATCCAGGTGTATAATTCTTCATTTTATATTTATTTTTCCTGTCACTCTGCTGGCACTTTTTAATGATGTAAACAAACCCAAATGTGCAAATTCTAGGAGCTGCTGACAAATTTGACATCTTTTAGGGAACTGTTTTCCACTGGGGTAAAATAATATCATTTCCTTAAAGCAAAGAAATTAACAAAATAACCACATCCCAATTAAGACAACATTAAACTGCCTAATCAATTCACAGCATATGATTAAGATCATAGATTTGGTACTCAGAGGCCAACTAGTTCAACTCATTTATTATATAGATAAGGAAAATGAAGCCCAGAAAGATTCAGTAACTTGTGCAAAATCACACAAATAGAAAGCATGAGATTAGGATTTGAACCCAGGTTCTATGACTCTAGAAGCAATGCTTTAATTATAAACACAGTCCAGTAACCAATGTTAAAAGTGACTCAGGATTTCTAGAATTTATACTAAAGAAAACTCTTGCATACTGGTTAAATAATTAATAGAACAGCAGAATGGGGAAAAGAAGGGGGAATGATTAATAATTGAACTGAATAATCTAATTTTAAATAAATCTCAAAATATAAATTATTTGGAAAAAACTCCCTGTTTAACAAAAACTGGTAGGAAAACTAGAAAACAGCCAGGCAGACATTTGATTTGTTTAACTATATACCACAAAATGTGCTCATCACATGCCACAATACATTTCTATCTTACACTATGTACCACAATGAGCTCAGAATAGATGCATAATCCATTAAAGGTCATAATATAGAAAACAACAGGATGTAGCTCTCATAGCTTAAGTTCTTAACCAAATAAGAGATAGAGGTAATCAAAAAAGATAAAAATAGATCATTTTGATTACATAACATTGAAATACTTTTATACAAATAAAATCAATTAAACTTAATAAGAAGGGAAGCTTTTGGTTGGTGAAAAAGCTGGGCAGTAAAGGCATATGTTAAGGCCACCATTCCATCTTGTAATACATCTTTTTCCTGGAGAATAAAATCATGAAGAATAAAATAAGACCCATTCCATTCCACCAGTCCTCTGCCTATCTCATAAGAGGAGGGAAAGTCAATTCATCAAGTTTCCAGCCTGGTATCTTACGTTTGGGGAAAGAGAATTACACCATTACTTCTTCTCTAAGTAGTTTCTCCCTCTCCTGAATTGCCTAAGACCCTTAGAGGACTCCACCACGAAGCCAAAACCATATGGGCTTTTAAAAACTATTTAAAATCTTCCTTTAATGATTAACAAACTTCCCTGGGACATACTCTCCTCATCCCAGTGTTTATGAATCCCTGCCACACATCATTCAAACGCCATTCCAATCTCCCATGGCCCAATGCCTTATTTTTTTCCCTCAATACCACTCTCCCCACCATCACATCTCTAAAACAGCCATCCCTTCTGTTTTTTAGAATGACTGTTCCATAGACAACAAACTTGCTGTAATTTTAAATCTTTTCCTTGCCCACTCATCCCATCTGCTGGCACTCACTGAGAACCTGCCTCTCATCTGATAACAGCTTCTTTGACCATTCTTTCCAACATTGGCTGCACTTTCATTCATACCCCGTAATAATTGGTCTAGGTAGGGAATTTCATCGATCCCAATTTCTACATCCAGGTTCTCCCTCTACCATGTCATCACTCAGTAACCTCTCCTCTTTTGCAGTTCACTCATTCCATATTTACTACTCAATCAAAATTCTTATAGCTGTAGTCTACTAATCTCTAGGATAATCCCCTTCTTTCCTCAATGAGTTCAGTAAATGACTCATAATCTTTCTCTCCTCAACTCCATACCATATAAGGGAAATTTAATGAACATACACGTACATACATACATATGTACACACATACATTCATACATACATACATACATACACATATGAATGGAGAAATATAGATGTTGAGATAGAGAGGTCGTTGGATAGATAGAGATATGGATACTCCCTTAAACAGCCTAACCTCAGAGTTCCTCAGCTTAGTCATTTCACATGCCCTGAGTCACATACAAACACATGTACACACTGGATGTCATTATCTATAAAAACATTACTCTTATCTTTGTTAACTCAGAAATTCCCTTATTTTCTCACAATAGTGTCATTTCCCCTCTCTTGCAAACATGTTCTTTCTTGACACTGTGAACAACAAGCCCTCCAACCCTTAGTTTTTTTGCCCAGGGCATCTCCTGTAAACTAAATATGGTCCTTCTTTCCTCCTCTTGACTGCATGTTGAACAAGTTTAGTTCTATACTGCCCTTTTAAGATATTAAGTTCCTTATCAATCTGCCATAACATTACTCAGTGTTATATATATATAATCATGTGCTGTAGGACTCTGGTATTGACTTTTTCCTATTTGACACTTTTATTAATGACTTACATGAAGGCATAGAAAGCATGATTATTAAATTTGCTGAGGACAAAAAGCTAGAAAGGAAATCTAATATATTGACAGTATTGGGATGCTGAAAGAGTTAAACAGCTGAAATCATTAAAAGACAAGCACATTTCGACTAATAAGGTTGAATTAAATAGGGATAACCCTAAAATCCAATATTTAGTTTTAAAAAAATCAATTTAACAAGTACTGGCTTGGGAATGATATGGCTTAATATAGGGATTATATGGATGGGGATATTGGGAGATACGGCTTAATAGTTTGTCTGAAGGAAGCAGTGAGAATTGAATGTTGAGTCTGGGTAAGAGAAAACTGGGGAAGAGCACTATAATTGCTATCTTCAAATATGACTCTAGTGGGCTAAATAAGTTTATAGTCTACATTATAGCTATTTCTTCCTGCTTTATCATCTCTGCCTACCTCAGACTATAAAATCTTTGAGTAAAGGAACTGGCTTGTTTCATTTTTACAACCATAGTGCTTTTGCACAAATGAGTGCTTTTGTGTTTGCATATATGTGTGCATGTGTGTGTACATACATACAGAAAGTACCTTTATACAAATACAAAAT
>NW_027186304.1:9614496-9618970 GCF_028583685.1 Petaurus breviceps papuanus | reverse complement strand
TGTGTGTGTACATACATACAGAAAGTACCTTTATACAAATACAAAATCTATAGATATAAATAGATACACATACACATACATACATATATGTGTGCATAGAAATGTACTTTTCCATACATATTCACACACATGTATACATATTATATATGCACACACAAATATGTACATGTATTAGTGTGCTTGTACACCTGCAGGTATTGCAATTTCATCAGCTTTGTCACATACTTCTAGGATTCTTTTCCTCAAATAGGAATCCTTTGATGATATTCCTTGTTGATAACAGGACAGTGTGCTTTCCTTCCTCAAATTATAAATATACTTAACATGCCCATGTAGAAAATAAGCTTTGTCCTGATATTCGCAGCACTTAACACAGTGTCTTGCACATTTTTTAAGGGGATAAGGCTGCATTACTCTGATTTTATCAATGCAGGAAACTTCTTTTGGGGAAATTTCTAAGAAGCATATATTTCTGGGCTGAATTCAAATTCTGCCTAAGACACTTGAAAGAAGTAGAGGATAACACCAAGTTGAGAACCTGAGTGAATGAAATGGTATTTGTCTTACAGCTTTAAGGAAGTTTAGGGAAAGCACTTTGGGTTTGATTTTTTTTTCTTTTAGAAAAAATGTAGGAGGCTCCAGTAAATGTGAATAATGAAACCTGTGGTCACTTTATTCAAATTCATAATAAATATTTTCACCAGATTGTCGTCAATTGCCAAATTTTATTTATAATTTTGAATAGTATAAATTTGAGCAGATGTGGCACAGGACCTATTATTTGCACTATCCAGGATCTAGCAATTCAGTTAAGCACATCAAGGTTTGCTCAGCCAGCTACTAGAAAGGGCAAAGTGAGAAAGTATTAGAAAAAAATGAAGAAAATAGGTGGTATGGTTTTCTTGGAGACCAGATCTTCTCCAGGAGGGTGGAACATGATGCATCTTCCCACACTAAGATAGGCTGATCACACACTCATTGTGGTCATGTCATAGACCTCTGATAATATTCACTGATAGTGCTTTACTGACCGCTGCTCTAAGTAACTGTGTTTTTCACTAAACTGAACCACAAAATGGTAATGAGTTACCACAATGCAGCTCACTGTAGGATGTGTTCTTTTCTCACACAAACTGATTTTAGCTTTGAAAAGGTTATTAAAAACCTCTCTAAGTCAATATATTTAGTGAGTGGCTGAAGGAACTTTAGGAATGACCTAGTAAATACCCTTTTTCCCTCTGTTTGGTGTCTTTTTGTTATGAACTTGAAGAACATCAAGGGGCATGAGCATGTCAGCATACAAAGGAGCCCAAAATAAGGGCTATGATTTTATGTGGAACTGTGAATGTCTCTTATGGAAAGTTTCATTTTAAGTGCATTTTAAATTTAACGCACTGGGAACAAAGCTTCCTTACTTGTCAATGTTCCTTTATGAGCTTTCTGCTACTCTTCTCCATGTATTTTTCAAATATTTCATTATGTTCTCTTTCTCTTTCTTTTCTTTTTCCCTCCTCCTCCTCCTTCATCTTCTTCTCTTTTTCCTCCTTTTCCCCTTCCTCATCCTCTTCTTCATCTTTCTCTTCTATTATTATTTGCCAACATTCTCCTCTCCAAATAGAACAAATTTGAAAAGTTGGTTTTGAAAAACACTTCTACTTATACAAAAATGTCAATGTTCTCCCTCCTTCCCCCCAATTCTGTAGTTGAGGGAGCTGAGGATCAGAGGTACAAAATGATTTGCACAAGATCACAAAGGTAGTTACTAAGAGAGTTGAGACAAAACTTTAAGTCTAGAGCTCTTTTTGCTATATCTCATTTCCTTGGGGCTCAAGTTTTTCTACTTATCTCTGAGAAAGCCTTTTAAAATATTGAAGAGGGAGAAGTTTCTTTGGCAGAGGACATCCACAAAATAATTTGAATAGTTTTTTTAAAGAAGTCTAACTGATAACTGAGTATACAATAATATTTCTACAAAGTTCTGAATTGGACACTGACTCTTTTTCTTCTTCACTAAATAATTAAGTTGATCAATAGCCTAGATTAAATTTAGACATTACAATTTAAAGCAAGGGAAAAAGAGTCAGCTGTGTTTCATTTTTATTTTATTTAATATATTGACACATTTTTACATCAAATTCATTTTGAAATACATCTCTACCCAGTAAGCTGCCTTTTGTTTAAAAGAAAAATTAAAGGGAGGAAAAAAGTCACAGTTCCACAAAATCAAATACCAACTGAGGCTGACAATATCAACATTGTTCAACACTTTTACCACTTATAGTACTCTAGGTTTGCAAAAAAGGAAGTAAGATACATTTTTTCTTCTATCTGAGGACAGACTTGACAATTATAATTGCATAGCATCCAATTTAATTTTTTTGTTTTTCTTATTCCCTCCATGGATGTTGTTGATTTCATTCCTGAGTCAATGAACCTTACTCTGAATGAGAAAAAAAACTACTGTTATTGAATATGAGACCTTTTTCCCTATCCTTAACATCTTCAGAGGATATAATGAGGGGAACAAAGAAATAGAAATTTAATTTAGAATTATAATATATATTATATATATATAATATATAGAAAAATAAAATTTAATTTTAAATAGAAATTTAAAATAGAAAAAGAAATTTAAAAGTTTACAAAATATTATTTAAATTGCCTTTCTGAAGGGTTGGATTATTTCATAGCTATGTCAATAGTATATTATTAGTAGGTCTGTCTTTCCACAACCTTTCCAACATTATTTCCATCTTTTGTCACCTATACCACTTTATTGGAAGTGAGATAAAAACTCAAAGCTGCTTTTGTCTGCATTTCCCTTGTCATTAGTGATTTGGAGCAATTTTTCCTGTGAAAAAGTCTGGAATTGTTTTGAGAGGTCATTGTGCATATCGTTTGACCACTTCTCCAGTGCTAATAGTTGTGAAAATATTTTGAATAAGACTACATTAGAGACCACTTAAATTTAGAATTTAGCAAAAATAATTGTGTTCTCATGCCCAAAAGTGAAATATGTTTATTTGCTGTGTTTCTTGGTTGGCTCACTGTTTATTTTCCTCTCATCTAGGGAATGAACTGAAATGGTAGGTATTTGGCATGATGAAGCAGAGACTAAGGTAAACTCCACCCCTGGTAAGCCAGCCCCAAACAAAACACTGAAACGCTTGAAGTTTGTGTTAAGGTTAAACCTCTCTTTTTTATCTTCTTTTTCCTCTCTCTCCATCCACTGTTAAGAAAAAATGACTCCTATTTGCCCTAACTTCTCCCAAAAGAAGAGACTTAATGTCTAAGTCAGTCAAGTCAGTGGATTAGAGAATGTTGCTCTATAAATTCCTTCCTAGAGGAATCTGATAGGGGCATGACCAAGCTGTAGCATTTGGGGAATTATTCCACCTGAAGACATGCAGGACTCACTGGTGCTACTGCCCAAGCAGCTGAAGAAGACATTGAATAGGTACAGTCTGAAGGCACAGAAATGTCTACTGTTGCTTTTGCATTCCATTTGCAGTGAACCTTTGACATCCTCTGATTATTGCCCAGGTTTTTCCAATATTGGCAATGGAGGCAGGGATAATGGAGAAAATTATGCCTATAATTTTCTCCAGCATTTTCTCCTGACATTGAATGACTTAGCTGCCAATCAGAGTCAAGACAATCAAACATTATATAAGAAAAAATGTAAACTGTTACTGGCTGGCCTAATCACATTGTGATCAACAACTACACCTGCAAATGACATTGATGGAAATTAAATCAGTCCTGTTACCCCTACTGAAAATTAGTTTATATACAATTAAGAAGAGAACTGCTTTATTGTATGTTATTGTCAATTGTTAAAAAGTATCCCTCCCAATCACAAGAATCACCAAGTTTCAAAGGCAAAAGAGATTCTAGTGGTCTCAGTCATCCTGCCCCAATCCATATCCAAACAGGAATCTCCTCTTTTAATATAATCAACAAGTAGTCGTCAAGTATTTGGTTGAACATGCCCAACGGGAAGTCAGACATTAACTCCTAAGACCACCTGCTTCACTTTTGGATGTCTCGAATTGTTAGGCAGGTTTTTTCTCTGGCACCTAACCAAGTTTCCCTCTACAAGTCTTGCCCACTGCTCTTGGTTCTGCTCCTTGGGGCCAAATAGGATAAATCTAATCTTTCTCCCACACAAGAACATTTCAACTACTTGAAAACATGATCACACCCCTGCCCCAGTCTTCTCTTCTCCAAGTTAAACATATTTATGTTCTACCAATAGAGCATGAACTCAAGGCTATAATAATTAAGGCTGAAAATGCTAAGTTATTAAGAACATAGTACATGTACTACAGGATAAAGGAGCAGACGTTTTCTCTTATCTTTACAACCTCTCAAATCTCTCTAAATAGAAATTATGTGCCAGCCAGAGAGAGAGAGAGACAGAGAGCGAGAGAGAAACATACAGACAGACAGACAGAGACAGAGTTAGAAAGAG
>NW_027186304.1:9606338-9614486 GCF_028583685.1 Petaurus breviceps papuanus | reverse complement strand
ACATACAGACAGACAGACAGAGACAGAGTTAGAAAGAGAGAGAGAGACAGAGAGACAGAGAGAGACAGAGAGAGACAGAGAGAGAGAGAGACAGAGAGAGACAGAGAGAGACAGAGAAAGAGAGAGAGAGAGAGAGAGAGACAGAGAGACAGAGAGAGACAGAGAGAGACAGAGAGAGACAGAGATAGAGAGACAGAGACAGAGAGAGGGAATGAGAATGAGAATGAATGCGTGTGTTTGTTTGAGGTGGGGCGCCAGGTTGGGGGCTGTGTGGCACTCCTCTAAGCCTGAGAGAAAAAGCCTAGCATCCATCTGGGTCCAGTGAAGTTTCCTACAGAGTTCTCTCACAAAAAAAAGTCAGAGACCTGGGCTGGTGAAATATTAATTGCCACATGTTCCAGAATTTAAAGATGCTTTGAGATTTAGCCCTAGAGAAACCACCATCAGAGGGGAGGGAGGTCAGAAAATGAAGAACAAAAAAAAGGTGGGGAAATGACTGAAATTCTCAAGATCTCAGAGGGAAAAAGTCAAATACCTTGAACATAAGTAAATAAACTAACAGAGAAGACATTAACAGTAGAAAAAAACACAGATTCTAGATTTAATGAATTAGTTCAGGCTTCTATGAATAAATACTGAAAAATAAATGAAAATGATTCAGTACCTGATGATGTTAAGGACCCTGTGGATTTCGAGGACATTATGAAACCATAGGCCAATGTTCCTGAGTGGTGTAAAAGATAAATGGGAATTATGGAAGTAGAATTTGTGTTCTGCACAGAAGAAATATTTGGCAGAATAGAAAACTTTTATCTATGGTGGTGAGTCACAAAAGAAACAAAAGAGTAAACAACTGATTTTGAATGCAAATAAACAGGAGTTAAGCACAAAGTTGAAGAAAAAAGGAAAAAGCAATAATATAAAAAATATATGCTTCAGCGAGCTTTTAAACACTCCATACAAGAAAAAAAAATTAATCTCAAACAAAGAATGCATAGATACAACCCAAAGATAATAGGTCCCCTAGAAGAATACAAGATAAAAAATGAACATGACAATTCATTAAATAGCACAAGAAAACTACCTAGAACTTCAGAATACAGAAACAAAGTCCCAATTGAAAGAATCCATAGATCACTCCAAAAACAAAACAAGACTAAGACTGCAAATTCCAAGATATGTAGTAGTTAAATTTAGCAATTCAACACTTTCTGGGGAATTCTGATTACCAGCTCAAACCCTTACCCCATTTCTGGTACTGAAAAAGAAAATCTCCCCACCCAAGTCTGGTATCAATAAGATGGGGAATGTCTCTATTACATCTGAATGTGCTTGGGAATTCCTTCACCTATATCTTATATTACCTTTTCTCAATCAAGTCCATCTTTCTTTTTTTTTAATTTTAGACAAATAATAAAACTTAAATACATAATTGTAATGGGAATGTAAATTTTAAAGATCTTCCCTGCCCCTAGGCTAAAGTGCACCTGGAGCCTGGGGTGGGAGGCTTGTTTTTCAGCTGATATTTTTGATTGGCCAGTGGGTCCAAAAGGTTGTTACATTCTCTGAGCTGAGGAGAAGGCTATATAAGCCCTGATGTGTAGCTTTGTTTTGGGGCTCACTTTGAGAAGCGTTCTGTGATTTGATCTGGATTATGGGAAGCCATTGTCCAGAGCCCCCCAGCTCTGAAAAACCCAGATGTTGAAACCCAGATGTTGATTTGGTATGGATGTAATGGTTAGACTGTTTGGAAACTGTCTACTTGATCTGTTTCTGTCTTGATAATTCTGCCTGTATACTTTGAAGTTCAGGGTGCTGACCTTTTTCCCCTGAACAAGGTAAAGGATATATGTCTGACTGATTAAAGTAAGCTTGTTAACCCATTTTGAGTTGCTTTCCTTTATCAAAGCAGATCCAAGAACCTGTGGTGGCAGCAACCCTGAGGATGCTTGGGGTGCTTGCTGCTACAATAATAAGAAAAGAAAAAGAAACATTATAAACTTAAATATAAAATAAGGAAAAACATGTCATGTGCACAGCAGAGCATAGGAAAGGATTCAAAATATATTGCAATAGCTAATCATTTTAAGAAAGCCTATATATTAAATACTGTGCATTAAGTTGAAAGCCTATCTTTTCTTTGCTTCCTTGTAGGTTTTCTTGGGTTCTCTACAATTTTTGCTTCATTCTTTTTCCCCTCTACCTGCCACCCCAAGGCTACAAGTGAGCATGGATATATTTATATATAGGTATTTATATATATATATATATATATATATATATATATATATATATATATATATATACACATGCACACCCATATGCATACATATATACACACATACATAAATACATATGTAAACATATGCTTTCCCTAAGAGATTCTACTATGCTTGTGTGTACCTTTTTTTCTCTCTCTAACTCCTCTACTTTATTTCTACCTGCTACCTTGCCCTCCTATTAACCTACCTAATCTGTAGCAATCACTCCCTTTCCCTCCCATTCCAATCTAAACCCCCTTTTGTATACCCCTTTAACCTATTTCATCCCTCTCCTTTCTAAAGGTTCATCCCTCATACTCCCATTTCCCTAAGTCTAAACACCCTCCTATGGCCCCTTTTAACTTATTCCCTTACCCTCCCCTCTAAAGATACCTCCTTTATCTTCTGCCCCTTCCCTATCACCTTAGTGTTTCATTTATTTTTTTTCTTTAGAAGACTTTTATACTCTTCTAAATGTATATGTATTTTTCCCTTCTAAACCCATTCCCAAAGAAAGTAGATTTCCAGAGCTGACAGCTCCCCTCCCCCATCTAATCCTTCTGCATTGCTTCTTCCTCTTGCACTTCATTTGTATAAGACAATTATTCTTTTATCTGTCCTTGAACAATTTTACTCTTTAAAGTCATATACTCAAGTCTATCTCAATCTATCTTATAAGCTACCTAATTACTGGTAATGATTTTAGACATAGGCTTTACATGTTCTGTGCATGAAAGGTAAATATTCTATCTTTATTTAGTCCCTTGTAATGGTCATTGGTATGTAGCTTATATTTCTCTTGCCTGTTGTATGTCAAATCTTCTATTGAGTTCAGGGTCGTTTTTGTTTTTGTTTTTGTTTTTGTTTTCTTTTCTTTTTTAACAAAGTTCTGAAAGTAGGACAGTTGATCAAATGTCTTTCATTTTTAAAGTAAAGCCAACATTTATTTGGTTTTCAATCTACTTGTTTAAAACATCAAACATTAACTGAAGTAGGAAATATATTCTTTTTTATTAATTTATTTATTTACTTTGGTTTACAACATTCAGTTCCACAATTCTTTGAGTTTCATTTCTTCCCCCTCCTTCTCCATGGCGGTATGAGATCAAATATAGGACCTACAAATACCTCTGCATTAAACTTTAGTCAGGTTGTAAAGGGTTATAACCAATGGAATGAACAATGGGAAAGAGAAATTAAAACAAAACAATCAAAAGAAAGAGAGCAAGTACTTTGCTTCAATCTGCATTAAGACCCTGTATCTCTTTCTATGGGTGTGGATATCTCCTTGCATCACAAGTCTGTTGGAGTTGTTTTATTACCTTATATCTGAAAGGAGCCCAGTCTATCAAAGTTAGTCATCACACATACATTGTGTCTGTAAATGTGTATAAATTTCTCCTGGTTTTGCTCTTCTCACTCAACATTAGTTTATATAAATCTCTCCAGGTTATTATGAAGACTATCTGTTCCTCATTTCTTATAGCACAATATTATTCCATTACATTCATATACCACAACTTGTCCAGCCATTCCCCAATTGATGGGCATCCCCTTGATTTCCAATTCTTTGCCATCACACAAAGAGATACTATAAAATTTGTGTACATATGGGTCCTCCTCCCACTTATGTGATGTCTTTGGGATACAACCCTAGAAGTGATATTGCTGGGTCAAAGGGTATCCATTTATTTATAGCCCTTTGGGCATAGTTCCAGATTGTGCTACAGATTGGTTGGATCCGTTCACAACTCCACCAACAATGCATTAGTGTTCCATTTTTTTCATATTTTCTCCAGCATTCATCATTTTTCTGTTTTGTCATCTTAGTCAATCTGACCAGTGAGATGTGGTACCTCAGAGTTGTTTTGATTTGCATTTCTCTAATCAATAGTGATTTAGAGCATTTTTCTTATGCTTATAAATATATTTAATTTTTTCCTCTGAAAATTGCCTGTTCATTTCTTTTAACTGGTTATCAATTGGGAAATGATTTGTATTCTTATAGATTTGACTAAGTTCTCTGTATATTTTAGAAATGAGGCCTTTATCAGAGATACCAGTTCTAAAAATTATTTCCCAATTTTCCACTTCCTTCTTAGTCTTGTTTACATTGGTTTTATTTGTAGAGAAACTTTTCAATTTAATGTAATCAAAATTATCCATTTTGCATCTTATAACACTCTTTAACTATCGTTTGATCATAAAATCTTTCCTTCTCCATAGATCTGACAGGTATACTATTCCTTGCTCTCCCAGATTGCTTACAATGTCATCCTTTATAGCTGGATCATGCACATATTTCAACTTGATTTTGGTATTTAGTGTTAGACATTGGGCTATACCCAGTTTCTGCCACACTATATTCCAGTTTTCCCAGCAGTTTTTTTCAAATAGTGAGTTTTTATCCCCCAAAACTTAGATCTTTGGGTTTATCAAACAGTACCTTACTATAGTCATTGACTTCTGAGTCTCATGTGCCTAATCTATTCCATTGATCCACTCTTCTATTCCTCAGCCAGTACCAAGTAGTTTTGATGACTGCTGCTTTATAATACAGATTAAAACCTGGTATACCTAGGCCACCTTCCCCATCATTTCTTTCCATTAATTCCCTGGATATTCTGGACCTTTCATTTTCCAAATGAATATTGTTGCTTTTTTTTCTAGCTCTATAAAAAAATTTTTTTTGGCAGATTGATTGGAATGGCACTAAATATGTAATTTAATTTAGTTAAAATTGGCATTTTTATTATATTAGCTCAACCCAGACACAAGCAATTGATATTTCTCCAATTAGTTAGATCTGACTTTATTTGTGTGAAGTGTTTTGTAATTGTGTTCATATAGGTCCTGCGTTTATTTTGGCAGGTAGATTCACAAATATTTTATAATGTCTACAGTAACTTTAAATGGAATTTCTTTTTCTATTTCTTGATATTGGACTTCCTTAGAAATATATAGGAATGCCAGGGATTTATGTGGTTTTATTTTATATCCTGCAACTTTGCCAAATTTATTTATTATCTCAAGTAGTTTTTTACTTGATTCTCTAGGATTATTTAAGTATATAATCATATAATCTGCAAAGAGTGATAGCTTAATCTCTGCCTAATTTCATTCCTTAAATTTCTTTTTCTTCTCTTATTGCTATTGCTAAAATTTCTAGTACCAAGTAGAATTAGAGGGGTGATAGGGGACATCCTTGTTTCACCCCTGATCTTATTGGCAATGCATCTAACTTATCCCCATTAAATATAATATTTGCTGATGGTTTTAGATAGAAGCTGCTTATTATTTTAAAGAAGACTCCATTTATTCCTATACTCTCTAGTGTTTTTCATAGGAGTGGGTATTTTATTTTGTCAAAAGCCTTTTCTGAATCTATTGAGATAATCATATGGTTTCTGGTAGTTTTGTTGTTGATGTGGTAAATTATACTGATAGTTTTCTGATATTAAACCACCTTTGCATTCCTGGAATAAATCCTAGCTAATCAGAGTGTATTATTCTCTTGATAAGTTGCTATAGGCTTTTAGCTAATATTTTATATAAAGTTTTTGCATCTATATTCATGAGGGAAATTGGTCTATACTTTTCTTTCTCTGTTTTGTCTCTTCCTGATTTAGGAATCAGTATCATATTTGTGTCATAAAAAGAATTTGGTAGCACTCTTTCTTCTTCAATTTTCCCAAATAGTTTGTGAAGTATTGGAACCAGTTATTCTTTAAATGTTTGATAGAAGTCACTAGCAAATACACCTGGCCCTAGAGATTTTTTCCTAGGGAGTTCATTGACGGCTTGTTCAATTTATTTTTCTTAGATGGGGTTATTTAAGTAATTTACTTCTTCTTCAGTTAGTCTGCACAACTTATATTTTTGTAAATATTCATCCATTTCACTAAGATTGTCAAATTTATGCACATACAATTGGGCAAAATAATTCCTAATTATTGTTTTAATTTCCTCTTCATTGGAGGTAGATTCACCCTTTTCATTTTTGATACTCATAATTTGGTTTTCTTCTTTCTTTTTTATCATATTGACTAAGGGTTTATCAATTTTATTTTTTTTCATAAAACTAGCTCATAGTTTTATTTATTAATTCAATAGGTTTCTTAAATTCAATTTTATTAATCTCTCCTTTGGTTTTCATTATTTCTAATTCAGTATTTAATTGGGGATTTTCAATTTGTTTTTTTTCTAGTTTTTTTCAGTTGCATACCCAATTTATCAACCTCCATTTTCTGCATTCAGGGATATAAAACTTCCCCTAAAAACTGATTTTGCTGCATCCCACAAGTTTTGGTATGTTGTCTCATTATAGTCATTCTCTTGAAGGAAGTTACTGATTGTTTCTATAATTTCTTGTTTGACCCTCTTATTCTTTAGGATTAAATTATTTAGTTTCCAATTAGTTTTTAGTCTATTTTTCCATTGCCCATTATTGCATATAATTTTTATTGTGTCATGATCTGTGAAAGATGCATTTAATATGTCTGTCTTTCTGCACTGAGTTGTGAGGTTTTATGCCCTAGTACATGGTCAACTTTTTTGTCTATGTGCCATGTACCACTGAGAAGAGAGTATATTCCTTTTCATTTCCAATCAATTTTCGCCAGAGGTCTATCATATCTACCTTCTCTAAAATTCTATTCACCTCCTTAACTTCTTTCTTCTTTATTTTGAAGTTAGATTTATAAAGTTCAGATGGGGGGATTGAGGTCCCCCACTATTAAGGTTTTGCTATCTATTTGTTTCTCTAATTTCCTTAACATCTCCTCTAGGAATTTGGATGTTCTACTGCTTGGTGCATATATATTAAGCAATGACATTGCTTCATTCTCAATGGTGCATTTTAGCAGGATATAGTTTCCTTCCTTATCTCTTTTAATTAGATCTACTTTTGCTTTAGCTTTATCTGAGATAAGGACTGCCACCCCTGCTTTTTTTTTAACTTTAGCTGAAGCATAATATATGCCACTCTAGCCTTTTACCTTTACCCTGTGTGTATCCCCTCATTTCAAATGTGTTTCTTGTAGATGGTGTATTGTAGGCTTGTGGTTTTTAATCCATTCTTCTATCTGCTTCTATTTTATGGGATAGTTCATCCCACTCACATTCACAGTGTATGTCTTTCCCTCCATCCTATTCCGTCACCTGTTTATGTTTTTATTTCTTCCTCCTCCCTTCCACTCCTTAGAAGTTTTCCTTTTGACCACTACCTCCTTCAGTATTCCCTCCCTATACACCTCCCTCCCTTTACCCACCCTTCCCTCTTACTACTATTTCCCTCCCTTCTAATCACCCCCCTTTTTACCCCTCTTACCCCTCTTATTGCCTGTTGGGCACAATAGATTTTTATACCTATAGGAGTATGTTATTCCCTCCTTTAACCCAAACCAATAAGAGTAAATTTCATGCAGTGCTCCTCTCCCTTCCTCCTTTCCCTATGCTATAATGAATTTTTGTGTCTTTTTACCTTAGAATCCTAAACTTAACCAATTATGTTGATCCCTCCTTGAACCAGAACCAAAGAGAATAAAGTTCATGTGATAGTCATCTTCCTCCCTTCTCTCCCTCTACTATAGTATGTTTTTATGCCTCTTTGTGTGGCATAATTTCCCTTTTCTGCCTCATCCTTTCCTTTTCTCCCATTACAGTACCTTTATACCCCTTAATAAGGTTTTTTGTCATCAGATTAGTTCCTTTATGCCCACACCCTCTATCTATGTAAATCCCTTTTAAATTTTGTGAGAATTATATAAATTTCAATATTGACAGGTAACAGCTTCCCATATAGGGATGTAAACAGTTTGCTCTTGATGAAGCACAAGCTATGTGTGTGTGTGTGTGTGTGTGTGTGTGTGTGTGTGTGTGTGTGTGT
>NW_027186304.1:9592011-9606328 GCF_028583685.1 Petaurus breviceps papuanus | reverse complement strand
TGTGTGTGTGTGTGTGTGTGTGTGTGTGTGTGTGTGTGTGTGTGTGTGTTTTCCTTGTTTACCTTCTTATGTCTCTCTTGAGTCTTGTATTTGGAGATTGAATTTTCCATTGAGCTCTGGCTTTTTCATCAGGAATGTCTGGAAGTCAATTATTTCATTGAATGACTATTTCCTTGCCTGAAAGATTATGCTCAGTTTTGCTGGGTAGCTGATCCTTGGTTGCAGTCCAAGCTCTTTTCCCTTGTGAAATATCATATTCCAATCCCCCCAGTCTTTTAATGTAGAAGCTGCTAGGTCCTGTGTAATCCTGACTGTAGTTCCACAATATTTGATTGGTTTCTTTCCGTCAACTTGCAGTATTTTTTCCTTGACCTTATAAGTGTGGAATTTGGCTACTAAATTTCTTGGAGATCTCTTTCAGAGATCTTTTCAGATCTTCAGATTAATTTGGGATCTTTTTCAGCAGAAGTCTGGTGAATTCTTTTGATAACTATTTTACCCTATGATTCTAGGACCTCACAGCAATTTTCTTTGACAATCTCTTGGAAGATGTTGTCCAGGTTGTTTTTTTTTTCTTTGTGGTTTTCCTGTAGAGTGGTAATTCTTGGGTTATCTCTCCTGGATCTATTCTCCCGGTCTGTTGTTTTTTCCAGTGAGATATTTTACAGTTTCTTTTCATTTTTCAGCCTTTATGTTTTGTTTGACTGATTCTTGATGCATCATAGAGATTCTAAATTTTAGTTAATTGTTTTCCTCATTTATTTTTTGAACCTCTGTTTTTAGGTAGGTATTTTCTCCAGTTAGATTTTGAACCTTCTGCCTCAGTTCACAAATTTTACTTTTTAAGGATTTGTTTCCTCCAGTGAGATTTTTTTTTCTATTTGGTCAATTTATCTTCTGTCTCTCCAGTTTGGCTTTTAAAATCTTCCTTGAGCTCTGCCAAGAATGCTTTTTGGGCTTGAGACCAGTTCATATTTCTTTCTGTGGTCTCAGGCATGAGTATAGAGTCAATGTTGTTCTGTGAATTTGGTTGTTCTTGCTTGCTATAATAGGATTGGATCATTCTTGTTCTTGAGATCTCATCTTCCTTCTTGCTCATTGTGATTGCCTGTTTCCTAACTCTTAGAATGGATTTCTGCTTCTGGGGTATGGAAGGCTCTGACCCATGCTTCTCGGGCTGGGAGATTAGGGACTGGTCATTGACTTTGTGTGCTGTAGCCTCTGTGTTTCTAGACTGAGGCCAAGGCCAGGACTCTTGGTGTTTCCCCTGAGTTACCATGAGGCTCACAGAATAATGAATGGTAATTCTTAGGTTATCTCTCCTGGATCTATTCTCCACGTCTGTTCAGGTTTCTGGCTGTGTATCTCTGGGCTCCAGCTCAGGCAGGTTCAGTAGCTGGTGGTGTCTGCAGATTTCATTGATTGTGCTAATGCATTCCTGGGCTTCTGGTTTTAGTGCTTGCTGGCTCTACCCTCCCTGGGTTTTTGGATCTCCTGCTGGTCAGCTGAGGTGGGGTTTGTTGGGATGCCCCCTCCCTTCACTTCAGGCTCCACAGAGCTTCAGTCACACCCTTCCTCCAGGGCTCCCAAGCCTACAGCTGCTTCCACTATTTCAGGATTTTACACTGGGTGGAGCATTAATCTCTGGGTTTTCAGGGTAAGGGAGGGATTAGAGCAGCTAGGGTTTATTCTGCCATCTTGGCTCCAGGAGGTTCAGGTAGGTGATTTTTAAACATCCAGGCTGTGGCCTGACAGCCCCAGGAGAAGATGCTGCCATGGGCCCTACGCTTTCTCTTACCCAGCTCTGACAGATCCTCTGTCTGGAAGTGAGATGTCTGAGAATCACCTTGGGGTGAGTGAATCCAATGTCTGGGGCTCACTCTCACTCTGCTGTGCTCTGCTCTGAGGTCCACACTGGTACAGTCTCCACATCCACTCTCTCCCTGCCCCATCCTATGTGGGCACTTTACTTGACTGGGAATCCATCATGCTCCATCTCCCAATGGATTCCATCACTCTAAAATCCATTCAGATTCATGTTTTAGAGGTTAGTGATGGAATTCATGAAGGAACTCAGAAAAGTGCTTGCTTACATTCCACCATCTTAGCTCTGCCCCCCAAAATGTCCATTTTTTTCCACTCAAAATTTTGATTACCTTTGCTGGGTATGATATTTTTGGCCAAAGGCACACTTCTTTTGCTCTTTGATATATACTTCTCCAAGACTTGTGATCTAATTGGTTGACTTTTTATGTGTTATTCTTATTTTTCTTTTGCATTTTTTCTCAGTTTCTCTCGTTTGATTTTTAACATCTTTTCCTCAATGAATTATTTTTGGGCAAGTGACCATTTCACATTACTCTTGGGGTAGAAGAGGGTTTCTTTGCTTCAGTATACTCATCTGAAGTCAAACCCTGGTTTTCTGTATTCCAATAGTAGCTCTCAATGGTTGTATTCTTTCTCCTTTGCCTGTGCAATTTTGTAATAATTTAGTGTTTTAATCACCTTTAGTCTGGGGAGATGGGGGATGGTGCCTCTGACCTCTCATCCTCTTCAATTCTCTCTGACCTTGAACTCAAACCAAGACCTCCAGCTTCTTGTAAGTGCCCACAGCCAGCAGCATTGCTCTTCCCCTCTGTAATAAGAATGTAAATTTTGAAGATCTTCCCTGCCCCTAGGCTAATGTGCACCTGAAGCCTGGGGTGGGAGGCTTGTTTTTCAGTAAATACTTCTTGATTGGCCAGCGAGTCAATAAGGTTGTTACATTCTCTGAGCCAGGAGAAGGCTATATAAGCCCTGATGTGTAGCTTTGTTCTGGGGGCTCATTTTGAGAAGTGTTCTGTGATTTGATCTGAATTCTGGGAAGCTGTTGTTGAGAGTCCCCCAGCTTTGAAAAACCCAGAATGTGGAAACCCAGATGTTGACTGGGTATGGATGTAATGGTTGGACAGTTTGGAAATCTGTCTACTTGATATTTCTGTCTTGATAATTCTCCTGTATACTTTGAGGTTCAAGGTGCTGACCTTTTCTCCTGAACAAGGTAAACGATATATGTCTGACTGATTAAAGTAAGCTTGTTAACCCATTTTGAGTTGCTTTCCTTTAACAAAGCAGATCTAAGAACCTGTGTGAGCAAGCACCCTGGGGACACTGGGGTGCTTGCTGCAACACCCTCCCACTCCCCAACTGCTTCTGTACTCACTGGGGATGTGCTGGTTTCTTCTCTCCACTGCTACTCTCTGCAGCACAGGAAGGTCTAGTGTTCCTTGTTAGCACAGGTTCTCTAGATCTTCCCCAGGCCAGACGTCCAACTCCTCTCACAGTCCAAATGGTAATAGTTCCTGTGGCAGGGCCAAGGCAGCCTCCCAACCCAACTAATTCCAGAGCTTGTCACTTGTTTAAACAGCTTGTAGCTTGTTGTTAAAGGGCCACAAGAGTTTACTCTTCAAGGGGAGGAAATCTAGTACTGGGATTTTTCCTTAGGTCTTCTCTGATTGTCCCAAGAGGAGCCCTGTTCTGCCCATACTCTCACTTATTTTCACAGCAATATGTTTACCCAGAAGCATTATGTCATCTCTTTTGTAGAGAAAAATCTTAAGAGCTTGAAATTTTCTGACATGCTCCACCATCTTCCCAGAATCCTCTCCTCAAGTCTATTTTAAAGCCCTGAAAACAAATAAGAATAAGGCAGAACAGGTCTCCCTGCTCTCCATAGATTCCTGTTCTGATAGTGTACTACTTCTGAGATCTTTGCAATCATGCATGTCACCCTTCTGCCCATTTGGGTGAGATTCTTTGCATCGGTCGGACTGAACTTCTCTCTGTATTGTCATATATTGTATTTCTGTGTTTGTTTTATTTTCCTGCTTGTTGCACCAAATAGCAAAAACGTTCAAACTTCTACTAGCTTTCTGATTATCAATTGCCTATAAATCCTCCAATCAAGTTCTTTGATCTATCCCAGTATGTTAGATTGAACACCTGACTTGAATTTATAGACAGACATAGAGAAAAATCACATAGAATGGAGAGGAACAGATTGGAAATATTCTGTATTAGTGATGGGGGTCCTGCATCAATGAGATTATCACTTTATTAGAGGATAAGAAAGGTTTCTCCTAACATATCTCAACATACATGACAGTTACAATCTGGGACAGGGGAAAGCTTTTTCCCAATTCTCACTCATACATTCAATCTCAAACAAAATAGACCACTTCACACTCAAATGAATATAGAAAATCAATAATAGTTCATTACAAAGTATCTTTTGTTTGATAATTTACCTAAAGAATAGAATAATATATAAATATACAGACATAGAGCATCCACAGTGGCCCTTTTATGATCTTTATAAATATTTGAAAAGGCATCTGAATCCTTGACTACTTGGACCATCAATTGTTTTGAGTTTTTATTTTCCCACACATGCCACTGGATTGCTTTGGTAAGAATGGCAAAAGTTCTATCCAAGAAAGGTAACTATCTTTGGATTGGGAGCCAAGTGGCAGATTATGTAATTACTACAACTATAACTAAATTGTTCAACTCTGCTAATTCTTAGGTATATAACAATCCACCCTCATTTTTTTCCCTAAGTTCATTTATAAATTTTGGAAAATTATACTTGCATATATGTGTGTGTACATATGTTTATACACACTCTACATAACACACATATTTATATATGCATACACACACCCAAAGAACTAAGAAAATGGGGCAGCTAGGTGGGGCAGTGAGTAAAGCACCATCCCCGGAGTCAGGGGGACCCAAGTTTGATTCTGGCCTCAAACACTTAACACCACACAAAAAATCTAGCCATGTAAACTTGGGCAAGTTACTTAACCCCAATTGCCCTCCAAAAAAAAAATAAGAGAAACTAGTAATTAAAACATCTACTTACTATGTAATTTACATCTACATGAATATCCAAAACCTCATTTGAAAATAAGATCTTGAAAAAATGTTTCTTCTCACAAACCTTTGTAATTCTTAGAAATAGGCTTTTCTTCTGCAATTTCGTCACTTTTAATGACCTTAGATTGGCTTGTTTTTCATCTTTCCCCTCCACCTATATTTCTACAAACTTTCCCCAGGTGTCTTGCATTGATAAAACTGATAAGTCATCGAGAAAAGAGATATGTTCCTGTGAAACTCTAGGAAACACAGACTCATTAGGAAATAGCACTCAGCGAGATGATGAAGTAAAAATTTTCTGTGAAAGTATCATTAAAGAAAATTAGTTCCTAAAAATGGAAAAGGAAATGTAATTTAAACAGCTTGAGTAAACAAATGATGGAAAGATAAAACTAATGTTTCGTTGACTTAATTTTTTGGGAAAAAAAAAACATTCATTCAAAAAAAAAGCATATAAGATGGTTTTTACTTCATTTGTTTTTGCTTACATACCTCTAAATGTGATGTTCCTCATTCATCTCCGGGATGCACTCTGGAATTCCTTCCCCCTCTCCCCCATCCTCACCAATTCTTCATTCTGAAAACTCTCTGCAGTCTTGGAATTTATATCTTGGAAGTACATTCCACCTCAGGTAGCCTCTCCTTCCTCAAAGAATCCTTTTTAAAAGAGTGTCTAGACTACTCATATCTCATTTCCTAAATATAAAAAGATTTTGTAACTGCTAGGGAAAATGTAAATAGATTTTTTCTTTTTTTTAATTAACATGTTTTAATCCTTTATTTATACATATTTCTCCTACCAACTTTCAACAACAGTCTTGAAATTTGGAATTTCTTGGCTCACACATGAAGTGCCAGATTGCTAAATGTGCCAGATTTGGGCATGCAGTGTAGGAAGGTCTTTATATACTTAAGGTGCTAAAAATCCTAATTCCTTTAGTTCAGGCAGTAGACGAGGACTGAGGTAGGAGAATCACTAATTAGAGAACAGCCTATGGGTTTGCATAGAAAGTCTGACAGCTTCAGAAAATCTAGACCAGGTTAGGCAGGGCAGAAAGGATTTGAGAAAACAGGTGAAATAGAATGAAAGAAAAATGAAAAGGAAGAGAAGATAAATGAAAGATTGAATATTAAAGTTGCATGCAAATGAGGGAAAGTAGAAGAATGAAATAGGCCCAGAATATGTCAATTCATTTTGGTCAAATGCAGTCTCACTCATAATTCGCTCACATTGACCCAGAAAGACGTATTTTAAAAAATGAATCAAGCATTTCTTCATTCTGCACTGTTTCTGTTCGATGAGACTTGGAATCTGGATTTCACTATATCCTGTTGTTTTGTCATGTTGAACGCTTTCACTGAACCTACCAGGTTATCTATATCTACATCTATAGCTATAGCTATATATCTGGAGTGATCTGCGATGAACTAGATTAGAATGAAATGAGAAGAAAGGATATGTATTTTACTATAAATCATTATTTCTCTCTTATTAACACAGAATATGTAATATTCTGCATTACTGGTTGATTAAATTAAACCACTTCTCAAATGAAAAGAGATTTGGGGTTTTTGTGTGTGAAAAAAAAATATTGGCTTAAAGAAATAAAACGAGAAACCTTTGAGAATAAGTGGTTACAGGGATGCCTAAGGCATACCTGAAATTAAGTTTAGTATTTTTTTAACCACCATTGAAGTGACTTGGGAATTTACATGGAAAATGTTAGGATGGTAAAGCATTTATTATATTTTTTTCTAATCAAGTACAGCAGAATTTTGTACATTATTTCCAGAAACCTATTTAACACATTGGGATGCTGAGACAAATTGAGTTACAAAGTACAATAAATTAGCCTTATTTCTATCCAATTGTCATAAGGCTAAGTACTTAAATCTGGTGTTTTCTTAAATTCTGTTCCTTCCAATTTAGTATGTTTCAAAATGGGGCTAAGGGAGTCATCTGCTAATTTTGCTGAGTTTAAGGAGGAATCCTTTGGATAGCCAATTCCTTATTAAAATATTCTTAGATATACAAGGTATAAGATTAAATAAAAAGTAATAGAAATATGACCACACTGCTTTTAGTATTTTCTTCTCTGACTTAATAAACTATAAATACAAATGGATATTCACTGGCATAGGGAGATATTTTAGGTGGGAGGTAGAGGTCGATGGGGGAGGGTTAGTATTGTGATTTTATATTTTTAGAGTATTTTCAGAGTAGAAACTTCATCTACAAAGGCAGATCAGCAATTTAAAAGTAATATTTAGACTTGGAGAGTTGCCTCAGTAAGGAGAAGTTGAGATTTGCTCATTGTTGCACAGATATTGTTTGTCAGAGGTTAGACTTGAACCCAGGTCTTCCTGATTCCAACTTAGGCATCCTGTTCATTAATAAACATTGTCTCAAAATATTTTTTTAAATGTCCTGGAAATACAACAATAATTTTTTTCTATGCTTTGCATCTAATGAAAAGGAGGATAAATAGCTTTACCCTATAGAGGTAACTCATCCCCATTGCTTGTTTCTGTTGCTGTTTTACCTATATGAGGTCATCCACATATAAGTCCAAATTTTTATTAAGGTAATTTCTGAACCATTATCTTTTATCTCTGTTAGGTTCAATCAAAGGGGAAGATATGTGCAATACTCAACAAATTTGACAAATGAAGGAAATGAGGACTAGAAAATCAAGGATGGGGGAAAAGACAATTATTGCTTATTTTATTTCAATTACTTAAATTTTTTGAAGACAACAACACACATTTAAGGTACCTCATTAAAAAGGAAAGGTGGAAGATAAAATGCATTATTCATCTTTGTGAGGTGAGGACCAGGTAAACACAATGGGGACAAATGATAAAGCCCCAGACATTTCTGATGTGTGTGCTTTGGGTCCTGTGCCAGACATTTTACATTAAAAAGGATGTTGATGCAAGCAATCTGTTTCCCAAGCTGTTCAGTGAGAAAATGATGCCTCTGGGCATAGTAAGATAGAGGGAGAGAGAGGCTTCTTACTCAACCATTGCAGTTGAGGAAATGAGAGTGTATATTTTTATTCAGTTTTCACAATGCAAGTAATTCCTCATGCCTAGCTAAAACAAAAATATTGCTGAATGCAATTTCTCTTCAGCACTGACATCTTCAAGTCCCAAGAATCTAACTCTACAAGAAAGAACTATGCAAAGTATTGGAGCATATGTGTTAAAAAGGAAAGAGAATTGGGCATGACATCAGAATATCTGACTTCAAGATTTACTGTGTGACCTTGGACAAATTCTTTTAATTTTCTATTTCTCAATTCACTCACCTGTCAAATTTGTTGATAGGGCTATATGGTTCCCAAGGTCCCTGTTACCCCTTTGTATTATGGTTCATTGATTTTTTGTTTCATTATTTTTAACTAAAAGAAACAGAGCATGGTGTCCAGTGTATAGAATGACATGTCTATAGAAATATTATCATCAATAATAATAGTAAGTAGCATTGATATATCACTTTAAGGTTAGCAAAGTGCTTCAGATATGTTATTTTATTTGGTTCTCATGAAATTGTATGAGATAGATGTGATTTGTTCAAAGTCATAAACATCTGAAGAAGGATAACAAATATAGACATTCCTGTCTCTAAATCCAACACTCAGTCCATTATAAAACATAAGAGCTATCAAGGATAAGAGCTGATAAAGTCAATTTTCAGGGGCTAAGATTCAATCAGGTAGCAAAATGAATAGATCACCGGGCCTGGAGTCAGGAAGTCCTACATTCAAATCCAGCCTCAGACACTAGCTATGTGACCCAGAGCAAGTCACTTTAGTTTTATTTGCCTCAGGTTCCTCATCTGTAAAATAACCTTGTAGGGTTATTGTGAGGATAAAGTGAGTTAGTAATTGGAAAGCAGTTAGAACAGTACTTGTCACATAGTAAGTGGTATATAAATGTTAGCAAGTGTGTTGTTTTTTAAACCTGCACATTGATCTGCACTGGCAAACAGAGCATTTTTTTTTACTAAGAACACAAATAGAATGACCTAGGATCTTTTTTTTTGTCTTCTCAATATACAGTAAACAATTCT
The DNA here is from genome assembly GCF_028583685.1 of Petaurus breviceps papuanus. Classification (NCBI taxonomy): domain Eukaryota; kingdom Metazoa; phylum Chordata; class Mammalia; order Diprotodontia; family Petauridae; genus Petaurus; species Petaurus breviceps. The sequence goes on along the minus strand of NW_027186304.1, from coordinate 9,597,333 downwards.
ATCCTTTGGATAGCATCTTAAAATTCCTTATCTGGAATTGCTGCTCTCTTTCACAATAAAAATTTCCACACAAAGTCCTGTAATTTACTATTAAGATCATGTTTAACATTTACATGGTAGGAAATTTTGTCTCACTAGTTGACATGGTTTAAAAAGCAAGGACAAGTCTCGATGAAAGAAGTTTTTTTTTCAAAACTCATATTCTAAGGGTATATACCTTATGAAAGATCAGATCAAATATAAGAAGACATTTTGGAGGGTTTTGAGAACTTTAAGGGAACAGATCTGAGATGGATTAAAGTTAATAACAATCTAAGCTAAATGAAAACTAAATGAACTAAACTTCTTTGTTGTTTATTCCTAATTTGTTCTAAGAAAATCTATTTCTGAAAATTACTTCTGTTAAAACTTCAGGGGCAGTTAGGTGTTGCAGTGAATAGAGCACTGGCCCTGGAGTCAGGAGTTCAAATCTGGCCTCAGACACCTGATACACTTACTAGCTGTGTCACCTTAGGCCAGTCACTTAACCCCTATTGCCTTATCTTTCCCTAGTCTTTCTGTGATTTCATAAAGAAGACCTTATAAAAAGTTATTAATCTAGATATTAATGCTACTATGATTTTATATCTTTTGTTGAAACACAGGGAGTCTGTGAAGGTTTACCACTGCAAAGATGTCAAGTCAGTGATTTTGTATTAAGAACTAAGTTGAGATTGTTTCTGCTGTCAATTCACAGCCATTCATCATTTAAATGAATATGGTACTTAAAATGTGTTTTATTGATTTGTGATTGTTCTATTCAGGGAAAGCACATTGAAATATGTTATGGTTAATCTGCTTTTGTGGCAAATTGATTTATTGTTGTAAATACAGCAAAGTGCCAGAATGAGCTTAAGGTAACAATGAGGTTTATCATATTTATATTGTAATAGTCATGATAAATTCCATTGCTAAAAGACAGAAATAAATTTGTTTCCCATAAGCACCAAAGTCAAGCTGGGAACTTTTAGCCATTCAATTTAGTCTCTTAAAATTTAAGATGTCATGGCCTGTTTCATAGTCCATATGGTCAGGCTACTTGAAACTTCCAAAAGTTAGACATGATGAGGAAATAAATGATTTTTTTTCTGACTAATGGCAAAGCAAAAGTCTTTTGTTATGTTCATGGTAGAAATTCTGTTCCATTGCTTGAAATGGTTTGAAAGCAAGGACATGTCTCTGTGAAAGAAGCTTTTCCCCCCCAATAACAATTATACTAAGGGTACATACCTTCATGACAGATCAGACCAAAATATATGAAGATATTGTTTTTAGAGAGCACTAAAAGAACAGATGAGGGATGGGCTAAAGTTTCATCATCATCATCAATAGCATTGATATATTACTTTAAGGTTAGCAAAGTACTTTGAAAATATTATCTCATTTGATCTGATGAAACCCTGTAATGCAGATGTGACTAAGATCTCCATTTTATAGATGAGGAAAAATTTCTGATTTCAAAACATTTTTCTGTTTTTTTAAATGGGTCTTCTTTTCTAAAAGATTCTCAAATGGAAAAATTAAAAGCCTAAGCCTTTCTTGTCAATTTTTTTTGTTCCTTGAAATTAATTCAAAGGTAATTGATGGGCCTATCAATATCATTCTTTCAAAATTATTAAAAATAAAATGACTGACATATAACATCGACATTATAAACAATTTTTGCAAAATCTCATATATTCAACCCTTTAACTTTTTCTCCAAAACTTCATAATTCCTTCAACATACTACTTGCAAAATCAGGACTCATTTCTTCCCTATATTCATCTGTAATCTTAAATCCAAATGGTTCAGTGAAAGCGTCCCCAAAAAGAATAGCCTCTAACTTTTTGCTCTTCTAGCAACTGATACATTATTATTCCACATGACAATCACAAGATCTAATAGAATTGACATAGAAAGTCAGAAGAATAATCCAGCAAAAAAAGTGGCATGTAGGTACTTTAATTTTTCAAATGCACAAGGGGAATCCCAAAATTAATAAGCATGCATTATGCAAGCATATGCAAATCCATTAACCTTCATGAGGCACAAGGGAAATATATAAACTAATATGCATATTTACTGGTGAATTTCTAGGGTACATACATGCTTCAACACCATTTCTCTAATGTCATTCATTGATTTAGGTCCTTTTTCATGTTTTCAGTTATTTCATTAATATGGATTTACAGCAGTGTATTGTAAAAGGGAGTCAAGTAACTGAGGAAAGAGATTGAGGTGGAGAAAGGTATTGTTATAAATTAGAAACCATTATATAACAAGTCATGATGCTTGGATCACTTTTATAAATCTACTTTCTCTCCAAGGAGTAACTGATCTCATTAAAGAAGTGTGCTTTAAGGCTGTAATGAATTTACAATGGATTTTTAAGAGTTTTAAGATGAGTTGCATTATTTATTAAAGGAGGTTGTTTATAGAAAACTTTTTCACAGATCATTTACAAACTTTAAAAAGTGTTGGCATTTGTTATGTTTTTATTTACCCATGTTATTTTACAGCATTTTTCATTTGATTGATCTAGAAATATGGATGAAGTATTGGTCTAAGATAAAAAAAAAGATAAGCCAACACCATCAAGTATATCCTACACCATTCACCTTCTCTCTCTTCAATCTCTCCCTCACTCTTCCCAGAAACTCCTAGACTTATGGGAATCAAGGAGACTCCTCCCTCCAACGAGTGCTTTTTGCTTGAGGTGTTCCATGCTCAATGTCATTTTCCCCTGGACTTTATATTTACTTGTAAAAAGGTATTTCATAGATTTCTGGAAGGATGTTTTCTACTGATTGTTTTAGAATAGCACCTCAGTAAATGTTGTTGAGTTATTTAGCTGTGTCTGACTTTATGACCTTATGGACCATAACATGCCAATACTATTCATGTAGTTTTCTTTGCAAAGTTACTTGAGTGGTTTGCCATTTCCTTCTCCAGGGAATTCAGGCAAACAGAAGTTAAGTATACCCAAGTATGCCCAAGATTATACAGGTAATGTCTGAGGCTGTATTTGAACTCAGGTCTGCCTGACACCAGGCCCAGCTCCTTAGTATACCACCTTATAAAATACCCTTTTCTAAAAGCTAATTAAATCTGTCTGATTGATTGACTTCAACAGATGGTTATGGGGAAAGCACAATGGTGGGAGATTTGTAAGCTATGACATTAGAAAGATATTCCCAAATCCTTCAGGACTATGTCCTACAAATTCTGAGGAGAGATATAGCAACCACACTTTGGAGACTTACTAATTTAAATGTGATTTGGAAGAGTGAACTCCAAAGCATGCAACCATCTCACTTCATCTATTTGACACCACTATAGAGACATTGGTTATATAATATGTAGACTTTGAAAAGAGCTTGGCAGCCATCACACCAGAAGTACTAGTCATCCCTGAACACACCTTACATCCCATTGATGACAAATTCTTCAGTTTGTAAAGGTTACAAGTCAAGACCAAAGTGGAGGGAGTGTTTGGTGCATGATTTTCTGTTTACAAATGATTGTGCAATCAATGCAGCCTCTGAAGCTGAGATGCAGCAAAGTATGTATGGATTCAATTAACACTAAAAGACACAGGTGTTCCATTAGCCACCACCATGCCATCCATACATGCAACCATCAGTTACAGCAAAGGAGAAGTTTTGAATGCTGTGGATAAGTTCACTTACCTTGGTAGTGTGCTTTCAAGGGATATACACATTCATAATGAGGTTGACATCTGCATTGCCAGAGTTATCTCAGTGTTGGAGAGACTCCAAAGGAAATTATGGGAGAGAAGAGGTATTAGACTGACTACTAAACTGAAGGTGTACAGAGCCGTTGTGCTAACCTCATTGTTGTATGCCTATGAAACCTGGACAGTCAATCAATGCCATGCCAGGAAACTGAATCACTTCCATTTGAATTATCTTAGGAAGATTCTGAAGATCACCTGGCAGAATGATACCAGATACTGATGTCCTTACTTGAACTAAACTGCCAAGTATTCAAACTGCTTCAGAGAGTGCAACTCCAATGGGCTGGCCACACTGATTAAATGCAAAACATATGCTTGCCAAAGAGACTATTTTATGGAGAACTCACACAGGGCAAGCATTCACATAGTGGTCTGAAGAAGTGATGCAAAGACACTCTCAAGGTCTCTCTCAAGAACTTTGGAATTGATCATGTGACATGAGAAAGGACCACTGGCATGGCATGCCCACATCAGAAAAGGTACTGTGCTCTATGAGCAAAGCAGAATTGACACCACTCAAAGCAAACACAGGATGCACAAATTTAGAGTATCTACCCCAAATGTTCATGGGGCTTATTTGTCCCCCACTTGTGGCAGAGCATTCTGAGCCTGTATTGGTCTGATCAGCCACAGTCAGATACATTGAAATTTGAGTCCAGCATAGTGATGGTCCTCTTCCAGAATGAAGGACAACAATCAATATATAGACCATTGTAGTGTAATACAAAAAAAAAAAAGAAAGAAAAGGAATCATCTTATTAAATCTTCCTCAACTTGTTAACTGCTTTAAATTATATTTTTCATGAAAAGCAACATTCTGATTCATGGAAAGGAAATAAAGCATTTAATAGATGAAAAGTTATTAGCGAGTGTGTGCATGCACATACATGTGTGTATAATACATAGAAATTGTACCTTTAACAGCCATATTTTAAAATGGCAAAACATAATTCCATAACAGAAGCCACTAAAGAGATAATAACATTGTGCATTAACACCCTAAGTATCAATATCAAGTGAGTCATGAAACAGAGACATTTTTTCACCAGAGGTGTTCTACAATGTGTCAAAAAGGACTTCCCTAGCAATGTTGATAATATCCAGTTTTCTGTTTTAGATGACATTGAATGTTTGCATCAAGCTGTGACACATTATAGTACCTCTTCAATGAGATTCATGGTCATTCAAAGAGTATCACTTTAGTCATCTATCCTAAAAAATAACACCAAAGTGAATGAAAAATAAATTGTGTCCAGGGTATGACATGTGGATGAACTAAATGATTTGTGAAGCAATAGGCAACCAATTAATCTTATTCATGTAAAAAAAAAAGGCATTGCAGACACACAATGTTCTGGTTTCAAAATTAATTAAGAGAAAAAAGTTCTGTAACATATTTGGTATATATATATATATCTTTTTGAAGATTATTTGGGGTTAAGTGACTTGCCCAAGGTCCCATGGCTAGTTTTTTGTGTTAAATGTCTGAGGCCAGATTTGAACTAAGGTCCTCCTGACTCCAGGGCTGGTGCTCTGTTCACTGC
>NW_027186304.1:9576765-9591611 GCF_028583685.1 Petaurus breviceps papuanus | reverse complement strand
GTGCTAAGTATCTGAGCCCAGATTTTATCCCCAGGTCATCCCGACACATTACTCGCTGAGCCACCTGGCTGCCCCTAAAAACATATATATTTAATGCCAATACTTGCCTAGGCTTAATAGTTGACTTTGAATCATTAAACATTTTAATTTCAAAAAAATAAAAATTTCACTTACCTTAGAAAGCAATAGTTTCATGGTGAACATCTATAACATGCAGCATCTTATCTATGTAGACCTAAGTGCAAGTTGCATAAAAACTGTCTTCAAGTGATATAGGATTAGAGAATAATATGGGTTACTCTTGGGGCAAGGGTAAGGGATAACAAAAATAGATAGCTTAACTACTACACAGTCAAGAGATTAATAAATGTATACTGAATACTAAATGAACCAGAGTAAAGTCTCTGTCCAGGATGCTGAATGATTCCTCTATGGATAATTTTAAAAGGAGTAAAAGAAGCAATTATGTATTAAGTGCCTACTATGTGTCAAGCAGTGTGTTAAACACTTAACAAATATCTCATTTAAGCCTCACAACAACTCTGAGAGGTAGGTTTTATTGTTTTGTTGTTGTTTTTTTAGAGCAATTGGGGTTAAGTAACTTGCTCAAGTTTACAAGGCCAGGTGTTTCTGGGTGGGTGCTAAGTGTCTGAGCCTGGATACGATCCCCAGGTCATCCCGACACTGGGGCCGGTGCTCTTGCTTGCTGTGCTACCTGGCCGCCCCAGTAGGTGTTATTATTGTTGCCATTTTAGTCAATGAAACTGAGAAATGGAGGTTAAGTGACTTACCCAGGGTGACATAGTAAGTATCTGAGACCAGATTAGAACTCATGGGGGGCCAGCCCTCTATTATAATGTGTAACATCCTAAACAAGAATCACAGAAAAGCAGAAATTGTGGATGGGTTAGAGTTTGTATTAGTGAAAGTGGTAATTACACAGATGATATCATGTATTCACCAAAGTATCCAAAATTTTTACCTATGACCACTAATTAAAATTTTTATATTTAAATTAACAGGTCTCTGCTAGGTGAATCACTTTTGCATATTGAAATCAAAACTACCAACCTTCCTATTATCATATATTAGACTTATTTTTTGTAATGTATAGATATCACAAGGTCTTCTTCATAATTTTCCTAGAGATTGACTTTTTTGCACATCCATGAAATTGTTCTAAATATGAATTCCCTTTAGGAAGCTATAGCATATGGCAGTGATGTTCAAAAAGGAAACTTTAATAAAGATTCTAGACACTGACTCATGAGTTCCATTTTTATGTTCTGAGTATTAAGTTTCTAAAGTATTTAAGGTCCAGATGGAACAGTAGTTTCCTGTGTCTCCATCATCTCATTTTTTAAAATAATCAGTTTGATTTTGTTTACATCAAATGGATGGGCAAAAAGAAATGCTCATTTGTGTTTTCTTGAAGTCTTGTGACTGAAAAAAATTTACATCCAGTCTAAGATATATGATATAACAGTATCCACTGAAAAATTCAGTATGAAGTAAAATTAACTCTCCAAAGTACAACCAAGAAGCCTATTTGGAATGAAAATTGGAGCTGAAGAATACACAGAGATGGTATGTTTCATTTTTTTTGAGCTGCTATGTATGATCAAGGCTTCAATAAAATCCTGTATTTTACCAGAGAAATAACTATTCCAAATTCAAGACATGTTTCTATTTAATTTGATCCTGAGGCAAATAGTGATTAATCTTTCTATTCTAAGGTAAGTTGGAATCCACTCTGAAAAATGTTTTTTCCATGTGTACTCCAAGACATACTCCAACATCCTTTTCATTCATTTATCATTATTGTTTTCTTCTATTCTTTGTCAGATAACTTAATCCTTCTTAGTCAAGGCTATAGCAGGAAAAGACCTGTAAATTTACATTTTTAAACTATGGAGAAATGCTCTGAAATCGATCTCAATGTATTACTACACATTCCATAATCCAATCAGAAATTATTTTGCTCAATTTCCCACCCCATCACCACAATACTGAAACATCTAAGGGTCCTTGTATCTGTTATGGGAATGGAAATTTAAGATCAGTCCCTCAACAGGCTTAAGTGACTCTGAGAACCTTCCTTGATTTTAAAATGTACTCTGCCCCTAATAGGCTGAATGTGGTCACATGGAGTCTGTGGCTGGAGGCTTGGTTTTCAGGAATACCCACACCTCGGTGCTGTGTGATTGGGCAGTGGGTCAAGAGGACTGTGACATTCTCTGACCCCAGAGAAGTTTATATATATATACCCTGATGTGAGATTTTGTTTTGGGGCTCAGTTTGAGAAGAGTTGTGTGATTTGACCAGACAAGACAGGGCAGCCATTGAGCCCCCCTGCTTTGAAAACCCAGATGTTGATGCTTCCCTCTCTGCTAACTGACTAGGTATGGATGTAATGGTCAGGCAGCTGGAAGCCTGTCTGCTGATCTGTTTCTCTATCTGTATTTTTTGTCTACTTGTAACCTCTGTATTCTTTGAAGTTTGGGGTGCTGACCTATTTCTCCTGAACTAGGTAAATGACATATGTTTGATTAAAGCAAGGTTGTTAACCCATTTTGAGTTGCTTTCCTTTAGAAAGGCAAATCAAAAACCTGTGTTGGCAGCCACCCTGGGTATGCTAGGGTGCTTGCTGCTACAGTTTCTATCACGGGAGAAGTCTTTGGACTCCTTAATATATATTCATATTTTTCAGGTAACAAATATGCTCTGGCTCACTATTATAAAACAATTCCAGCTACATTCCCTTTTTAGGGTACTAGGGGCAATCTTGAGGGTTTGGGGAGTCTCTAATCTAATTCAATTGAATCAAATGCCCATTGATTGAGTTTTCCCTACAATTATCCACTAATTTCAAGGCAAGGAATGAATTGAGACTAATATTCTCAGGCAAATGTGTTGGTCTTAGAAGAAAGGGCCTAAGGGCTTTCTCATTACAGCATTCTCTCCCCTGAAGTCATCAGAAAAGAATTCAAAACAAAATCATAAATCTACCAAGAGAGAGGAAGTGAATGAGGAAAACTAACTAGGACATTTTAAGGACACTCCCAATTCCAATCTCCAAACTACACATAATCAAAGAGAATGATATTCATGACATGGTTAGCAAACCAGAATGTTACAGTATATCTAAACATGCTTAAAATCTCTCAAAGATACTTCCATTATATGTCCTAATGACTCTCCCAGAAGCATGCTTCCAAACCTTTTCTAAATACAGAGCGACATCAGAGGCCACTTGCCCATGTGCTAATCTCCCACTATACTTGAAACATGAAGTAATGGAACAAACATTACTGCAATTAAGCAGTGGAAGGCCTAAGACCATATTTACTATCTTCAGTGTGTTAGGTCAATGTTTAGAACCTATGTAATTATTCATTCTACCTCCGCAGTATCTCTTGAATCTATCTCTTTCTCTATATCCCTAATCACTCCACCTGAGTATAATCTCACCCACTTTTCCATCTTTGTCCATGCTCCAATTCATGCTTCATAATGTTGCCAAAATTCCTTTCTTGTCTGTATATCTAGCCCTCTTATTCCCTTGTTCAACAATTTTAGTGACCTCCTGTTTCTTTATAAGTAAAATTCAAACCCCTTTGCCTTATGTTCAAAATTCTTTACATGAGACTCCAATCTACTTTTCAAGAAATTTCACTTCTGAAATGGAGTGATATTATGCAGGTGGAACCAATAATATTAGGCAACTGATTTAATATATGGAGGAAAAAAGAGGAAAGAACTTAAGATGACTCCAAGATTCTAAACCTGGCCGACTAGAAATATGAGAATACAATAATTTGTATTTTAATTATGCATATTCATATTTAGCCTCCTATTATTATTAGGTCACATGGCCTAGTAGATAGAGGGCTGACCTCAAAGCTCAAAAGACCTGGCCTCAAGCCCTGTCATTAACATGTACTGGCTATGTAACCCTGGACAAATCATTTAAATTTTCCATACTTTAGGCAACTCCTAAGTCTGGAAGTTGCAGAAGAGGTCCCTGCCTGCATCAGTAGAGGGAATTTCCTTATGTGGAACTTCCTAATGCAACTGGAAAAGTCTAGCCCTAGCCCTCTACTAGACTAAAAGCTTCATGAGGGCAGAGAACAAGCACATACATATGTGCATATGTATATACACATGTGTATATAAATGTGCATGTATGTATATGTAATGGGAATGGGAATTTGAAGATCTTCCCTGTCCTTTAATAAGCCTAAGGAAATTTGAAGACCTTCTCTGCTTTGAAGATATACCCTACCCCCTAACAGGCTGAATATAATCACATGGAGCCTGTGGTGGGAGTTTACTGAAGGGTGGAGTAGAGCCAACAGGAAGCTGGGAGTCAGAGCAGCTAGAAGGTGGGAGGAAAGGATGCATCTCAGGGAGACAGGCTTGTGACTAAATATTGGTTGTTTTCCACCTGCTGTGACAGCTAGGCTTGTGTTGGTTTGTGGGAGGGCTAGAGGATGCTGTGGCTCTCTGTGCTGTTATAACTTACTACAATGATGGAATCAACTTACTGGTTTGGGGATTCAGTTTTCTGCTGTCTGAATAAATGTTTTGCTTCTGTCGTCTACATGGAAATTCTGTTATATTTTGTGATCGAGCACTATGCAGGCATATTTACAGTGACCATTGGTGCTGTGAATATTGCATTGGCACTACAGTATATCTCTATGTATGTATATGTCCTTTCCTTCCCTGGTATCAATGTCTACAGACATAGGTTGCTTATTAAATGTTCACTGAAAAACATCTTCATTTTATCTTATAACACAGACTGTGTACTAATTCAGATGAGGTTTATTTTCAGTTGATTCAAAATAATAATTAGACCTATTTAATGTTTTTAAACTACTACTTTCTACTCATTTTGTTACCCTATTTATATTATAATCCTCAAAACCATTAATTTGATAATTTATCTTCATTGCACAAATATATGAAGGATTTGTTATTTTTACAACATGGGGGAATCTATTTGTAACAATGCAGATCACACCTTGAAAGCCATACATGATGTATAATGTAAGTCCTAAGTAGTTGACAAAACTACTTAGAAGATGTCCCACATCTGGCAGAGTCCCACAGCTAGTAAGTGGCAAAGGCAAAATTTGAACCTAAATCTTTCCTATTCTGAACCCATCTGAATGATGTAAACTTCACCAAGCTTTACCATGCAACCCTTGTAGAAAGGAGGTCTGCCAATCCTGTCACCACCAACATCAACTACCATCAAAGAAGCAGCAAGGCACTCTAAGGGTCAACCAAGAGGCAGTATGTGCCCCTGAGGTCAAAGTTTACTATTTCCTTGCCTATTACCTCCTTTCAGGCCCAAGAAGAGATAAACAAATAGCCTAAGAACCTTGTCAATAGCAATACTTCATACAATCCTTTCTCCACACCTCTGACTCTGCCTGCAGTATTAACCCTACAGATGCTGACCAAAGGAGCAACCCTTGTGTTAATGTGATCTAACAACTGCCTCTGCAGGTGCTACATCCCTTGACTCCTCAGCAGCCACAAATAATGAAGACTGGGAAAGCAAAATGATCACCACAAAAGTCATTTGAACTATCAAATGTCTCATTGTCAGAAAAGACATGGCTTTACCCACAGATATGGCATTTTAAAATGTAAATTTCCCTCTGCTTCGTTATTGTACCCTGAGAACCACTGTGCCATTCCATGTGTTCTATAGTTGGAGCCTCTTAGTTACACTATCTTTCTCTATTAAGATGTGTTGAGAGCAGGGACTTGGGGTCTCTTTGTTGTTGCTGTTTCGGTTTGGTTTTTTTATGTGTATCCCAGCATTTAGCACAGTGTATCACACGCAACGTAAGCAATTAGATGGTTTGTCATACATTCACTTGCATATTAATTGTATCAGTGCTCCTAACCATCTCATAAGTACAAATTTTTAAAAGTATACAATTCAACCACAATAATTATCTTTTTTCTTCTGAAATACATTTAGATTTATTTTAGTGCTTATACATAAGTGTTTTTTAAATGAAATTGAATAACTATGTAGTTAGTTTCTATGAGACAGAGCATAGAAACTAGAGCCTTGGATTCAAATCCCTGCTCCGATACTTATAGTTTGTCTTCTAGATGAAAGCCATTCATGATGTATAATGTAAGTCCTAAGTAGTTGGCAAAAATCACATGATGGCAGAGTCCCACAACTAGTAAGTGGCAGAGGCAGAATTTGAACCCCAATCTTTCCTATTCTGAACCCATCTGAATGATGTAAACTTCACCAAGCTTTACCATGCCACCCTTGTAGAAGGGAGGACTGCCAATCCTGTCACCACCAACACCGGCTACCACCAAAGAAGCAGCAAGGCACTCTAAGGGTCAACCAAGAGGCAGTATGTGCCATTGGGCTCAAAGTTTGTCTTACAGTCAGTTTCTCTCTGAGCCCCTGTTTACTCATGTAGAAGATGATAATAGCATTTACCCAACGTACTTCTGAGAACTGTGAGAAAAGCATTTTGTCAGCCATGCTAATGTCATGTTGTATATGTAAATAGAAGCTAACCTCAGCATCAGAAAGAACTGCTTCTGTCACATGTTGGCTGTAGGGTGTTGACTAAATCACTTATTCTCTCAATAGCCTAGGCAGTTTAATTCTTGAAGGGTTAGGTGGCAGAGCATTGACGGATATTCAGAGACAGAAGGGTTTTCCTCAATGGGGGTTCCCTGAATACACATTACTGATCCAATGGGGGAGGGGGAATAATATAATAAAAGTCGGATAAGATATATAAATAGATATAAATCCCAGCGTACTTGATAATTGTTTTGCTTCTTATTTTATGGAATTTTGTTTTATTTTGCTTTGTTTTGTACAGGGAGGAAAGAATTTTGTACATCCTAAAACATCATGGGAACATGAGATATCGTTATGAGAATTTCTTAGATTTCATCACAGTTACTTAAAGGCAAGGTTTTTATGCAGTGTTTTTAAAACTATATTTAGCTCTAGAAAATATTGAACTCTAAAGGTAATAGAAAATAAAAACGTTGAACATTGAAGTCTATTCTACTGACGTCAAATTATTCCTTCATTACTCAATGAAAGGCCTTCAAAACAGATTTTAGATAGTGAATTTTCAGCTATAGATTCTGTCATAAACTAAGACCTGACACATAGATCCATCTTTCCCAGCTTCCAGATTCACACTACGTAAAACCAGATAGTTTCTGAGGATAGAATGAAATACCCAGTCAGTCAATGATTCAGGAAAAGTGACAGATTCTGATAATATACACAGCCTGGACAATAATGGAGAGTGAGTTGAATGTGAGATTCATAAATCATTAGAATGGCTAGGATTCAGATCATTTCCAAAGCTTCCATGTGTTGAATTTTTTTTAGATACCATATAAACACTTCATAGGTAACTAGCACAGAGAGTCATAAGTCCTACTCACTAAAGCTTGAATAAGTTGGGGAGGCAGGAGGGGGAACAAAGTGAATCTCCACAAATGAAAGAAGAATATAGCACTCTATGTTCCAGATAAAATAGAACATGACAGCTGTTGTAGCATTTGTGAAATGAAACATGAGGGCTTCCAGGAGTAGGCAGTAAATTGCTATCACTCTCCCATATTTGCCTCAAACAACCATAAAATAATTCCCCCAAACAAATCCTGAAACAGTAGAATCAGCAAAAAGATTGGGTGAAACAATCTCTTAGCCCAAGAAACTTGGAAGATAGGCAAGCAAGATTTGGCTCATTTGTGTAAAAGAGGAGCACTCTGCAGAACAGGAAAGTGTCCCAACAAGCCCCAGCTTAGGAAATCCTGAGCCCCAGTGCAGTGGAGCAGACACACAGCAACACCAGGACCTCCCACGTGCCTCAGGAGAGCCAGGAAAATGGGCAGACTCCAGCTCTGAGAATCACCACGTGCTTCAGAATACCCCTTGGCAAACAGATAAAAACCAGCCCTATAGGTGGCTAAGCAAACAGGCAGCACCCAGAAGGCAGAATGTCATATACTTCAGGCAGGTGTAGAAACACTGACCTCAGCACATGTCAGACACCAGCATTAGGACCTGAGTTAAGCAGCAAGTAAACTGTCAAGACACCTATAGCTTCCAACTAGGCCACCAACATCACACCCCTCAGCATAGCACCAGACACAAGGGGCCCCTATGGGCATCAGGGCAACATCAGTGTGGCACCAGGTAAACAGCCAGGGCCCATAGCCTCTGCCACAAGAAACCTGAGATAGTCTTGGACCAGAGCTCAAATTTAAAAGAAATGAAAAAAGCCAAAAAAAAGCAATAATTTTAAAAAATAATCTGACCAAAGAAAGTTATAGTGGTGACAGGGAACTCAATCAAAGGATACAAACTCAGAAGAGGACAATATTGGCAAAACATCTATGGACAAAACCCCAAAGAAAAATAGAAAGTGGTCTCAAGCCCAGAAAGAACTCACTGAAGAGCTCAAAAAGTAGCTTAAAAAGCATATAAGAGAGGTAGATGAAAAATTGGGAAAATAACTTAGAGTGATGCAAGAGAATTATTAAAAAGAGTCGGTGACTTAGGAAAAGAAAACAACCACTTAAAATGTAGAATTTGCCAAACAGAAAAGGAAGTACAAAAACTAAACAAGAAAGAAAAAAAACTCCTTAAAAGTTAGAATTGGGCAAGTAGAAGCTAAAGACTCTAATGAGAGATGAAGAACCAATCAAAAAAATTCAAAAGATTGAAAAAATAGGAGAAAATATAAAATACCTCATTGGAAAAACAACTGACCTGGAAAATAGATCCAGGAGAGATAATGTCAGAATTGGTGGGCTACCTGAAAGCCATAATCAAAAGAAGGACCTGGACAGCATCTTTCAAGAAATTATCAAGGAAAACTCACTTGATATACTAGAACCAGAGGGCAAAATAAGCATTGAAAGAATCCACCAATCACCTGAAAAAAGAATCACTAATAAAAACTCAAAGGACATTATAGTCAAATTAAAGAATTATCAGGTAAATGAAAATAATACTGCAACTGTCCAGAAAGAAAAATTCAAGTATCAGGGATCCAGAGTTAGGATTACACAGGGCTTAGTATCTGCAACATTAAAGGATCAGAGGTCATGGAACACAATATTCCAGAAAGCAAAAGAGCTAGTATTATAAGCAAGAATGACCTACCTGGTAAAATTAAGCATAATACTTCAAGGGGAAAATGTTTATTCAATGAAATGGAAGAATTTCAAGCTTTCATTAGGAAAAGACCAGAACTGAACCAAAAAATACAATCTCCAATATCAAGACCTAAGGGAATCTGTAAAAGGGAAAAAGGGAAAAGAAAACATAAGAGATTTAATGGAACTGAACTGTTTACATCACTACAAGGGAAGACATAATTTTAGTAATCTGTCCTATAATTTTGTAATTTGTAATTCTGAAAAATAGTACCACTACTAGTACAGCTAGACAGAGTATATATAGACAGAGGGTATCAATATAAAGGGAATTTGAGGGAATGACATAAAAAATAATTAAGGAATGAGAACTGGAATTACTTAGATGGCAGAAGGAAGGGAGAGATAGAAAGGGGTAAATTATTTCACATGAAGAAGTACAAAAAATTATGTCAGTGAAGGGATATATGGGAGGATGGTTGATGGGCATCACTTGAACCTTATTCTCATCAAGATTGGCTCAAAGAGGAAATATTATACAAAGTTAGTTGAATATAGAAAGTAGGCAGGGAGGAGATTAAGTAAAGGGGAATGGGGTGCTGACAGAAGAGAGGACAGACCAGGGGAGGCAATAGACAGAAACAATACTGTCAAGGAGGAAAAGAGTGAAAGGAGATAGAAGACAAACAGTAGGAAAAAGAGGATGAGGAAAATACACACTTAGTAATCATAACTGTAAATTTGGATGAACTCTCTCATAAAATGGAAGTTGATAGCAGAGTGGATCAAAAACCAGAAACCTACAATACATTGTTTACGAGCAACATACTTGAAGCAGAGACACACATATAGATGAGGATAAGGGGCAGGAGGAAGAATCTATTATGCTTCAGGTGAATTAAAAAAAAAAAGGAAGGGTAGTAGCAATCTTGATGTCAGACAAAGCAAAAGGAAAAATAGACCTAATTAACAGAGATAAGGAAAGAAATTACATCTTACTAAAAGGTGCCATAGACAATGAAATAATATCAATAATAAGCATTTCTTTACCAAGTACTACAGCACCCAAATTTACAGTGCCTCCCCCCAAGCAGGGCCAGAAATCCCAACCCCCTCAGCACAGCACCAGGCATAAGAGCTCCCCATGGGTCTCAGGGCAACATCAATTCAACACTAGGTAAACAGTCAGGTGTTGTAGCCCCTGGCACAAGAAGCTTGAGACAGTACTCCTTCCATTCTAGGAGCAGAGCTCAACTTCTAACTCAAGCCTTTGACACCACCTCCCTCAGCCTCCTCTCCCATCTGATTGGAGGGTTATAGGGCAGATTACTAAAATTCTCTATATGCCTTTCTTTAAAGAAGTCAGTAACTTATCTCCTCCCCTCTTACTTTCTTGTCACGTAAGATAGATTTCTATATTCAACTGACTGTGTATGTTACTTCCTCTTTGAGCCAATACTGATGAGAGTAAGGTTCAAGCAAAGCCCATCACCCACCCTATCATCTTTCCCTCCACTGTAATAATGCTCTAACTCACTTTTGTTTAGAGAAATAAAAAAAAAAAAAAACAGCTCTGAGGTACTACCTCACACATATCAGATAAGCTAAAATGAAAAAAAAAATGATAAATGTTGGAGAGGATGTGGAAAAATTGGGACACTAATGTATTGTTGGTGGAATTATAAACTTATCCAACCATTCTGAAGAGCAATTTGGAACTATGCCTAAAGGACATACCCTTTGATCTAATTATACCACTACTAGGTCTTTATCCCAAAGAGATTATGAAAAGAGAGAAAAGGACCTACATGTGCAAAAAAATTTTATAGCAGCTCCTTTTTTGGTGGCAAAGAATTGGAAATGGAGGAGAAGGGATGCCCATCAACTGGGGAATGACTAAGCAAGCTGTGTATATGAATGTAATGGAATACTATTATGCAATAAGAAATGATAAATGGACAGATTTCAGAAAAACCTAGGGAAAAAAACTATGAACTGATGCAAAATGAAATGAGCAGCACCAGGAAAACATTGTTCACAGTATCAGTAACATTGTGTGATGATCAAATATGAATGACTCAGCTCTTCTCATCAACACAATAATCCAAGAGAAGTACACAGGATTCACAAAGGAAAATGCTATCCATATCCAGATAAAGAACTGACAGACTCTGAATGCAGATTGAGGCATGCTTTTTTCCCTTACTTCATTCTTTTCCATGGTATTTTCCTTTCCTTTTCTTTAATAGTATTCCATTACATATTTTCATGGTATGTTTCTTCTTTCACAACTATGATTAATATAGAAATATATTTTACATGATAGCTTATGTATAACCTATATCAAGTTACCTACCATTTTAGGAAAAGGAAGGGGAAGGAAGGTGGGAAGGAAAAATTGGAACTCAAAATCTTGTAAAAAATGAATGCTAAAATTTTTCTTGACATGTAATTGGGAGAAAAATGAAATGCTATGTAAAAAAGCTAAAAAAAGAAACATGGAGATGCTCTCTCTCTCTCTGTATATATATTCCAAGTGATGGAAAGGAATGGTCATTTGCATTATTAAAGCAACACAAAGAAGATAACTTGGATTGAAAGAAAAAAACATTTGTTTTCCAATAATTAGTGAAATTATGGGTTGATCACAAACTGGTTTTTGGGGTAAACTTAAAAAAATAAATTGTCAATCAGGAATGTGATTATTTTCCTTGCTCTGTCTGACTTCTAGGTTATGTCATTTTGTGGTGTAACAGAGAGTGTTGAATACTGGGTGAATCATGTAGGGTTTCTGATTCTCAGTTTCCCTGTGCTTAAAATAAGAGGCATAGATCAGATCACTTCTATGGTCTCTCCTAATTCTAAATTTATGTTCCTGGGACAATAATTCAAGATTATGATGCCTTTCAGATATTAATAATGCAGAAAGAAGGACATGACAGGTGAGTGGCACTCTCATCTTTCATGATCTTCAGTAAAAGTCTTTACTCTGAATCTGTTATTCTTCCTAGTTTCCATCTCCTGATACAAAATGCCCCTCTCAGGTTAAGCTCATGACCCCAGTTCTCAACTTCTAACTCAAGTCCTTGGTACCACCTCCCTCAGCCTCCTCTTTTTCTGATTGGAAGGCTATAGGGTCGAGTGCTAAACTTCTCTGTATGCCTTCCTTTAAAGAAGTTAGCAACTGGATTTTTGCTCTCTCCACTCTGGATCTGCTGTTCTATCTGGTTCCAACTCCACAGAACAAGATGTCATCTTTCTTCCTCCTTCCCCTCTGCCTCCCTCTATCCCCCACTTTCCTGCCTCCTTTTTGTATTGTTTCTCCTCATTAGAGCTCCTGGAGGACAAGGACTCTTTTTACTTTTATTCATTTTATCCTCAGTATTTGGCACAGTGACTGGCAGGTAGTAAGCTCTTAATAAATGTTTATTGGATTGGATTGGTGTGGAAAAGCAATGAGAGTAAAATCTTCATCGAGAGTTACCAAAATGCCTCTGTGTTCCTCCAAGGAGTCTGCAAAGGATGCTAATTCATTCAATCAATCAATTGGTCAACAAACTTTTCATATGCTAGGCACTGGGAATAATCAAGACAAATATGAAATAGTTGCTGATCTCAAAGTGTTTACATTCTAAAAGGGAAGACACATGAACACTAACTCTAGAGTCGAAATGCCTCTGACATTTACTAAATGTGTGACAATAGATAAATTGCTTAATTTCCTTGATCCTTAATCCCCTCATCTATAAAATGATTGGATTGGAGTATATGGTCTTAAGGTGACTTCCAATTCCAAATAAATAATCCTAAAATGTAATGTACATATTTAAGCATACTGATTTTTTTTCCTTGCTTCTTGTAGTCTAACCTCTAGAATTTTAATAATATAACAAGTGTAATCAAGAAACTGCCACTACTATTGACTGAAATACCAAAGACAGTTAGTGGTAGAAGGAGACTGGGGAGAAGGGGTGTCAGAAGGTATCTACAGTATTGAACACTAGTGTTTTCTGCAACCTTGTGAAGTAGAAATTAGATGCTACTTCCATGTGCCTAGAGTTTTGTGGCCATATCCTTTAGATAACACTGAAATCACATTGATTGAATTATAGATGTCTATGACTACAGACTTTTTTAATGTAGAGGCCCTGGGCATTTGTAGAAAATATGTGCTAAGAGGTCTTCTTAAAAGAGAATTTCAA
The DNA here is from genome assembly GCF_028583685.1 of Petaurus breviceps papuanus. Taxonomy (NCBI): domain Eukaryota; kingdom Metazoa; phylum Chordata; class Mammalia; order Diprotodontia; family Petauridae; genus Petaurus; species Petaurus breviceps. The sequence continues at coordinate 9,578,220 of NW_027186304.1, read as the reverse complement.
GCACCTGTAATAAAGATAGAGAGGGAAGAATTCGGGTGAGCCAGCAGGAGAAAATAAGTTGATGAAAGCTGAAACACTACAAGACTGGCTGCAGGGTGATAAATTTTTTCACCCACATCAGCACTAAAGATCAAGTTTTAGCAGCTTTGTCATCTTGTGCTGATGGAAGAAGGTATGTAAACACCCCCAGTGAAATCCAAGTGTCAGCAACATGATTAGTAGGAAGGACTTTGGATTAGGAATGATGGGTGGTGTCTATTCCTAATATTTACTTCTAATTTTTAATATTATTTAATTTTTAATTTGCTTCTAATATTTACCAGCAACTTCCAGCAAGTCAATAACCTCTGGGAACCTCAAGTTTCAACCTTAGAGCAAAACATTATCTATCTGTTTTCTGACTTATCTGCTTCAATGCCATCCAAAAATGTTATTGGAATTGAGAAACATGAAGAAAGAGACCCATAGAAAATCCTGGGCATTCCCACTTGACAGATTGGGAAAAACAATTTACCTCACCACCTACAAAAGCAGGTTCTAGATACTTGTAACAGAGTAAAAAAAGATATGAGGTGAAGAAAACTTGCATTGGATAATTCCATGTGCTTGGGCATAATATAAATAATTCTACATGGCAGACTCAGGGAAAAGGGGAAAGGAGGAAAAAATATAAATTCTCCTTATTTATTTATTTATTTTTTTTTGTTTATTTATATTTGAATATTTGTTTTTAAAACTTTCAATTCCAGATTCATTCCCTTCCCACCCCTGCCACCCACCCCCACTGGGAAGACAAGCAGTTCAGTATAGGTTGTACATATACGGCTAATGCAAAACAATAACATAGTAGATGTATTGTAAAAGATTGACTATATTTCCCTCCCTCCTATCCCACCTCCCACTTGTTCTATTCTCTACTTTGATCCTGTCCCTTTTCAAAAGTGGGTGCTTCCAAATTCCCTCCCCTCCAGCCTGCCCTCCCTTCCATCATCCAACCTCACATCCCCTTCCCGCCCATTCTCCTGGAGGGTGAGATCCCCTATTTACTGTGTATTTCCCTCCCTCCTCAAGTCAGATTCAATAGGAATAAGATTGACCTATTCCCTTTTGCCTTCCTATTCTTCCCCCCCATTGTAACCATTTTCCCTTGCCTCTTCTGTATGAGATAGTTTGCCCCACTCTGTCTCTCCCCATCTCCTCTCATTATATTTCTCTCACCTCTTAATTTCACCTTTTAAATATCATCCCTTCCTGTTAAATTGGTCCCGTGCTCTCTATCTATGTATACCTGTAAACGTATATACACACATTCACATATGTATTCGTATGCCCGCATACCCTCATATAAAAACATATATATATTTCTAATCCCTTCAACTACTGAGAAAAGTTTCATAAGTTACAATTATTGTTTTTCCATGTAGGAATGTTAATAGTTCAACTTTGGCCAGGTGG
>NW_027186304.1:9555814-9571765 GCF_028583685.1 Petaurus breviceps papuanus | reverse complement strand
AGGTCTCCACACTCTCTGGCAAGCTGGACACACACCCCAGGACCTCCACCCTAGACTGCAATCCAGATCCAAGCAGGTTAAAGCAAGAGCGATTACCCCTCAGACTGGTGCTTGGTCCCCCTACACTCTGCAGGCCAGGAGCTGAAGCCTCCACGTGGCACTGGCAGGCTGTGCTGGCGTCTCAGAGCTTTCTCGCTCCGGGGGTAAAAGCCACGCACTCCCACTTACTGGGTCCCAAAATCCAGACTGCACTGGCCTGTCACCTTGTCCTTTGCATCTATGTATTGATAAATCTGGAATCGGCCACAGCTACTGCTGATCTGGAGTCCCTCTGGCTGGCGGCTGGTCAGGACCGCCCTGGGGCTAAAGCCTCGGCATGGTGCTTGCTGGGCTCCTGCTCCCAGAGCGCTGTGCTGGCCAATTCCTGCAGGCCTGCTGGGCTGTCCTCAGCAGGCGGTTAGCTTCTCTGTGTCATTTTGTGGGTTCTGCAGCTTCAAAGTTTGTTTAGAGTCCCCTTTTCACATGGATTGGGAAGGATGGAAGCCGGAGCCGCGGGAAGATCATGCTTCTACTCCACCATCTTGGCCTAAATTCTCCTTTTTTTAATTAAATTTTATATTTATTTTTAGTTTGCAACATTCATTTCCACAAGATTTTGAGTTACAAATTTTCTCCCCATCTTTCCCCTACCCATCACCCTAAAACAGAAATTCCACTGAATACCACCTCTGCTTATCTGTTTTCTCCAATATCCTCCCTGCTCTCCCCTCTGACTTTTCAGTAGGGGAAGATGGATCACTATACCCCCGTGCCTGTGTATCTTATTTCCCAGTTGCATGTAAGAAAAATTATACATACATATGTATAATACATATATATATGTACATACATATATACACATATATTTTAAACATTTGATTTTAAAACTTTGCAATCCAGATTCTTTCCCTTGCTCCCTCATCACCCAACCTTACTGGGAATATAGGCAATTCAATATAGGTTGTACATGTGTACCTGTGCAAAACATTTCCATAATGGATATATTGTGAAAGACTGACTGCATTTCCCTCCATCCTATCCCATCCCTCCTAGTTCTATTCTCTACTTTGATCCTGTCCCTTTTCAAAAGTGTGTGCTTCTAACTTCCCTTCCCCCTGAAACTGCCCTCCCCTCCATCATCACCCCTCTCATCCCCTTCCCCTCTGCTCTCCTGTAGGGTGAGAGTTCTCTATTTTGTGTGTATGGCATTCACTTCATGAGCCAAATTCAATGAGAGTAAGTTTGACCCATTCCCTTTTGCTATCTGTTCTTCCCCTCCATTGTAACAGTTTTCCCTTACCTCTTCTATAGGAGATAATTTACCCCATTCTATCTCTCCCCATCTCCTCTCATTATATTCATCTCTCCGCTCTCAATTTCACCTTTTAAGTATAATTCCTTCCTATTCAATTGGTCCTGTGCCCTCTGTCTATGTATAGCTGTACACATATACACACACACTCACATATGTATTCATATACCCATACACCCTCCTATATAGACACATATGTATGTATTCATTTCTATTCCTTTCAAATATTCACATGCTGAGAAAAGCTTCATAAGTTACAGTTACCATTTTTCCATGTAGGAATGTAAATAGTTCAACTTTCATATGTTCCTTATGATTTCTTTTCCCTGTTTACCTTCTCATGCTTCTCTTGCTTCTTGTATCTGAATGTCAAATTCTCTATTCAATTCTGGTTTTTTCATCAAAAATGTTTGAAAGTCCTCTGTTTCATTGAATGACCACATTTTCCCCTGAAACATGATACTCAGTTTTGCTAGGTAGGTGATTCTTGGTTTTAATCCCAGCTCCTTTGACATCTGAAATATCACATTCTAAACCCTTCTATCTCTCAATGTAGAAGCTGCCAGATCCTGTGTTATCCTGATTGTGTTTCCACAATATTCAAATTCTTTTTTTTTTGACTGCTTGTAATATTTTCTCCTTAATCTGGATACTCTGGAACTGGGCTATAATATTCCTAGGATTTTTCTTTTGGGGATCTTTTTTCAAGAGGTGATAGATAAATGCTTTCAACCTCTATTTTGCCCTCTGGTTCTAAAACATCAGGGCCATTTTCCTTGAGAATTTCTTGAAGGATGATTTGTAGGTTCTTTTTTTGACCATGGCTTTCAGGTAGTCCAATATTTTTTAAATTATCTTCACTAGATCTATTTTCCATGTCACTGGTTTTTCCAATGAAATATTTCACATTGCCTTCTATTTTTTCATTTGTTTGGATGTGTTTCATAGTATCTTGATTTTTCATAAAGTCACTAGCTTCCATTTGCTCCAATCTATTTCTGAAGGAATTATTCTCTTCAGTGAACTTCTGAGATTCTTTTTCCATTGGGCATATTTGAATTTTTAAGTCATTGTTTTCCTCATTGGCTTTTTGAGCCTCTTTTGCCATTTGAGTTAGCCTATTTTTTTAAGGTGTTATTTTCTTTAGTCAGGTTGTTGACTTGCTTTTCATAATTTTCTTGCATCATTCTCATTTCTCTTCCCATTTTTTCCTCCACTTCTCTTATTTGGTTTTCAGAATCCTTCCTAAGCTCCTCTATGGCCTGTAACCAATTCATATTTTTCTCGGAAGTTTTTGGTACAGGAGTTATGACTTCGTTGTCTTCCTCCTGTTCCATGCTTTGATCCTTTTTGTCCCCTAAATAGAAATCTAAAGTTGGATTTCTGTACTCACTTTGCTTCTTATGCTTGCTCATGTTGCCACTCAACTATGTGACTTTTGAGCTTTTTGCCACAGTAGAACTCTGCTTCCAGAGAGGAGAGCTTTGTCCCAAATCACTGAGGTTTTGGCAGCTGCCAGAGCTATTAGTTGACTGCCCTCTCCGAAGCCTCCACATGCTCTGGCACACTGGTCACACACCCCAGAACCTCCACCCTAGACAGCAATCCAGATCTAAGCAGGTTAAAGCAAGAGAAATTACCCCTCAGAATAGTTGTTTAGTGCCCCTACAATCTGAAGGCCAGGAGCTCTGAGGCAGCCACACAGAGGCAGCCATGGCACCTCAGCCACTTCTCCCCCTGGGGGCAGAGGCTGGAACTTACTCCCCAGACTCCCTGTTCCCAGAGTCCACAGTGCACTGACCTCTCACTTTGTCTTTGGCATTTATGGATTGATAATTCTGGAAACCACCACAGCTGTACATGATCTACTCTCCAGAAATCCCTCTAGCCATGACTGGTCAGGCCATAATAAGGCTAAAACCACAGGCTCAGGTGGGGCTGGACTTGGCTCCCGGCATGCTATGATGGACCCTTCCTGCCAGCCTACCAGGCTGTCTTCAGCAGGATGTTTCTTTCTCTGTGTTACTTTTTGGGTTCCGTATACCTAAAGTTTGTTTAGAGTCATTTTTATAGGTATTTGAGGTGGTTATGGGGGGAGCACAGGGAGTTTTCCTACTTCTACACTGCCATCTTGACTCCTTCCCCCCACAAATTCCCCCTTTGTAAGTGCCAACTTCATGGGGTAAAGAAAAGCAGCTCTATTTCTTTAGGGGAAAAAAAGAAAAGAAAATCTTCAAAGTTCTATCAGGCTAACTCCTGTGTTTCCAACAATCATATTGATTCATCTTAATTTCTGATTTACTTTGGATAAGTAAACATCTGAAAAAGTCAACTAAGTAAATAATGATGAATTAAAATATTATCAACAGTTTGTTCTCTGTGCCATGCTCTTAGATGATGCTTCATTTAATTTTTCTTTCTGATTATTTTTATGTATTGCATTAAATATTTCCCAATTACATATAAAAACTTAATACCCATTTAAAAATTGAGTTTTGAATTCTCATCTACTCAAAAGCTGCCCCCCACTTTGAGAAGGGAAGCAATTTTATATTGATTACATGTGCAAAATCATTTAAAACACATTTCCATATTAGCCATATTGCAAAAGAAAATGATAAAATTGAAGAAAGTAAAAAAAATGATTTTGTATTCATTCAGAGTTTATCAGTTCTCTATCTGGAAGTAGAAAACATCTTTCATCATAGGTCCTTTGGAATTTCTTGGGAATAGTGTCTTGATCAGAGTAGTTAAGTCTTTCACAGTTGGTCATCCTTAAAATATACTGTTACTATGTACAGTGTTCTGCTTCTGCTCACTTCATTTCATATGAGTTCATACAAGTCTTACCAGGTTTTTCTGAAAGAACCATGTTCTTCATTTCTTATAGCACAAAAATATTCCATAACAATCACATACCACAACTTATTCATCCATTTCCCCAACTGATGGACAACCACTTGATTTGCAATCCTTAGCCATCACAAAAGCAGCTGCAATAAATATCTTTTGTACAAATAGGTCTTTTTACCTCTTCTTTTATCTCCTTGGAATACAGACCTAGCAGGTGTATTACTGTGTCAAAGGATATGCAAAGTTTATAAAATTTTGACCTTTGGACATAATTCCAAATCATACTCTGGAATGGTTGGACTAGCTCACAACTCCACTAGCAGTGAATTAGTGTCCCAATTTTTTCACATCTCCTCCAACATTTATCATTTTTCTTTTCTGTCATGTTAGTCAACATGATGAATGGGAGATGGTATTTCAGAGTTGTTTTAATTTGCATTTCTTTAATCGGTAGTGATTTGTAACATTTTTTCATGTGACTGTTGATAGCTTTAACTTCTGCTGAAAACTACCTGTTCATAGACTTTGACAATTAACTAGAAAATGCTTCTGATTTTTATAAATTTGGTTCAGTTCTCTATATATTTAAGAAATGAAGCCTTAATCAGAGAAATTTAATAGCTTTGATTACTTCATCTGAAGACTGATTTTTTAGTCATTTGTTAATTGGTGAATGGCCCTTATTTTTTATAAATTTGACTCATTTCTCTATATAAGAAATAAGGCCATTATCAGAGAAAGTTGCTTCAAAAACCTTTTCACAGTTATTATTGCTAACTGTATTTTCCTTCTTCCTATTTCTTCTATGTATTCTATTCTCTCTCTCTTTTCATTCTGTCTCTTCTTAAGTGTTTTGCTTCTAATTATTATCTCTCCCCATACACTCTCCCTTCCGTGAGCACCCCCACCCACCTCTTATCCCCTTTCTCTCCTACTTTCCTATGGTGTAAGATAGATTTTGACTCTGATGTTTTCCTTTGAGTTTGTGTTTTGATCTTTCTTGTCACCATAATAACTTTCTATAGTTGGAATTTTTTTCTGTTGTTTGCTCATTTTCTAAGCCTATTTCTTAACTTTTAACTCTTTACTAAAAAGGTGCTCTACTTCCAGGGTGGAGGGTTCACTGTCCCTGGCTTCAGGGGTTTTGTGCAGTTGTTTTCAGAGATACTTCTAGGGACCTATAAGTTTTCAGTTTTTCTAAGGTGGCATGATCTGTTTAGTACTCTCCTGGACTATGCTATGGTCTGTGAGTAACTATACGCACTCTTTTCTGCCCGCCAAATATGATTAGGGGCCCTGCACCACTGAAGTGAAAGGCTCTGATGTGCTTGTGTTCTCTTCCCCCTTGGATAGCCATACAGGACTGCATTCTGCATATGCGTATGGGCAAAGCAACAGAGTCCAGTGCCCAAGGCCAGCAAGGAGAACTGTTTCATCCCTTTTTGACCAGTTTTTTGACCCCCTTACCATCTGTGGGCTGAGAGCTCCTGAAGCAGCTGTGGCAGTTACTGATTCATTCATTTCCAAGGCCTACTCCTTATTTGCTGGGGCCTGGTCTACACTAGGGAAGTCTACCTGGTCTACTTTCTCCCTGGTGTGACAGACTTTTCCTGCCAAACTTTTAAGTTGTCTTGGGCTGGAAAATTTTTTACCCCACCTTTTTGGGGTTCTGTCACTAAAGGATTTGTTTTAGGGTATCATTTAAAAGTCTTTTGAAGAGTTGGGGGGGGAGTTCAATCTAGTCCCTACCTATTCTCTACCATTTTGGCTCTGTCCCCCCCCCCAAGTATTTTGTTTAATAATATCTTGACAGGAACTGAGTTTCTGTTTATATGTCTATTCTCAAAGATTCAGCTTACTTCTGTCTCCAAAATGGTGGACAATAAATGGAAGTATGCTTGGATTTCCCAACTTATATTTGATACCAAGCAGCAGAGCTTGGTAATATTTTCACATCTGATCAAAGAATATTTATGATTATATGACTAGTCTTTAAAATTGTGTAGTGGCAGAACTCAATATAGAAATCAAGGGGAAAAGTATAGTAGCCTACTGGAAATATGCTCTTCATGTATGTGCTTCTGCCCCAGCCATTTAAACCTTCACGTGTCTAATTGCAGGTTGGTTTTCAGGAAAGCTGAGAAAATGAAACAGCTAGAGGAAAGCTCTTGTATTCTTCATATTTTCAGAGAGAATGAAATGTTCTTCAAAAAGATTCAAGTGTTACAGTCAATCAGCCAAAAGATATTTATTATGTAACAATAATGGACCAGGCACTGTACAAGTTCTAAAAAGACAAACATAAAGCGGGGGGGGGGGGGGGGGGAGGGATTCCCTACTTTAAAGAAACTCAGATTTTATCAGAGGAGACAACCTTTACATATGTCAGTGTGATGAGAATAAATACACAAAAATATTAATTCAAAACACAATATATTAAAATAAGAGGCAGTTAAAGAAGAAGGGAAATTAGTGGTTGAGGATATCACAGTGATATTTAAGCTATGCTTTCAAGGAAGTGAGAGATCCCATGAAGCAGAGGTAATGAGGGACTCATTTCTACTTTGTGATCAATATGAAGGAAAACATTCCAGGAATAGAAAACAGGCAATATAAAACTTCTGAGACTAGAAATGGAATGTCATATATGAGGAAAAAAAACAAAAAAGGTCCATTTAGCTGAATTGTACATTATAGGAAGGGGTTTAATATATAATGAAGGTGGAAAAATAGTTTAGAGCTAGATTATTGTGGGTTTTAATAGCCAAATGATAGTTTATATTTTATAATAGTTGATAGTAAGCCATTGTAGTTTATTGTATGAGGGACTGACATGATCAGATGTGCACTTTAAAAATTCACTTTGGCAGCTCTATGGAGAAAGGAGTGCAGTGAGAATTTTAAGTTAAAGAGGCCAATTAGGGAGCCATGTTAACAGTTCAATGTGAGATTCGATGAGGATATGATCTAAAGTCAAAGCAATGTTATTGAAGAGATGAGATTAGATGTGAGATATGGTGGGAAATAGGAGAGATTTAGCAAATTATTGGATTTATGGAATCATAGAGACTGATGGCTTGACAATAATGACACATTTACAGATCTAGGAAAATGGAAGAATGGTGGTACCCTTGATAGGTATAAGGAAATTTGGTAAAGTGATGAATTTGGGGATGAAGATAAAGAGCTTGCTTTTGGACATTGCATTTGAAATGTCTCTAGGATGTTTCTCTTTAGAAATACCCAGTAGTAGGACCAGCAAAGGAGTGTAGTAAGACAAAGCAATACTTTTCAACCTCTTCCACTCTCATCTACTTCAGCAAAGATCTAAGAAAAACATAAACCAAATAACAATAGGGAAATCAAAGAGAAACCACAGTGGGTGATTCTTTCTAGCCCAAGATCTTCAATTTAGCCCTAACACAAAGATCAGACGAGAAACCATGACAAAGAGATGAGCCCAGGGATCCCATTCTACAAGTAACATTAAATCATTTATAAAAAGTAACAAAAAAAGTGCCCTTCATTTTCTTCTTCTTTTTTTTAAGCAATCTGGGTTAAGTAACTTGCTCAAGGTTACACGGCCAGGTGTTTCTGGGTGGGTGCTAAGTGTCTGAGCCTGGGATTCGATCTCCAGGTCTTCTCAACACTGGAGCCATTGCTCTTACTCGCTGAGCTACCTGGCCACCCCCTTCATTTTCTTCTATGAGAGGTTTACTACACTGATAGATGAAGAGAAAACAATAGAGTACAGATGAATCTCAGGAAGATATTTCAAGAACGCTTTATCTTTGGTGGTAACATAAGGAGCGACAGATTAGATAATAGTACGATTAAGAAGATTCACAATAGGTTAAATAGATTAAATAGGTTAAATAAAAATAAATAATTGAAGTCATCCTTAAGGGTGACTAGTTATTTTCCATAAGGCTTTTTATGCCCTGTTCTCATCATATTTTTCCATAAATATCCTGCTTCTGAATTTTAAATATATGTGTGTGTGTGTGTGTGTATATATATATATATATATATATATATATATATATATATATTTGAGAAAGGTTCCTAAAAATTTTAAGAACAGATTTCAGATCCAAAAAGAGTTTGAGAGGCAGCTAGGTGGTACAGTGAATAAAGCACCGGCCCTGGAGTCAGGAGGACCTGAGTTCAAATCCAGCCTCAGACATTTAACACAAAAACTGGCCATGTGACATTGGGCAAGTCACTTCACCCCAATTGCCCTGATTTCCCCCCTCCAAAATAAACAAACAATAAATATATATATATAGAACAAAAAAAAAACACAAAACAAAAGCAAAAAAAGAGTATGAAAAATAGGAATTATGGCTGGAATTTTAAAAAGGTAAAATTTAACTGGAAGAAAAGTAAAATTATGATTTGGGGTTCAAAATTGAACTGCATTAGAACAGGATGATGGAGAAACACATTGCTTGAAAAGACCTGATGCATCAATGTGAAGTAGATGTCCAAAAGGCTGAAAGAACCTCATATCATATAGATAGAAATATAATTTCCACAACAAAGGAAGTAATTGTGCCCATAAAATTTGCCCCAGTCAAGCTACAGGCAAAATATTTCTTAAGTTCTGGGCAATACATTTCAATAAGTATACTGAAAATGCAAGTGCATTCAGATGAGGATGATTAAGATGTTGAAGGAACCTGAAAGAGGTAACCTGAAACCAGATGATATGGACATCTGCTGATAGAATGGGGGATATTTTCTATGAGATTTAATTGACCAGATATTCAATAAAATTGAAATATTGTTTCAAGAAAAAGTGGGAGTACCATTTGTTAGGAATGTTAGGGAGAAGTTTCTTGTTCAGGGACAGGTTGGGTTCCATGACCTTTGAGATCCTTCCCAAATCTAAAATTCTATTGTTCTTTTGTCACAATGAGAGGTAATATTGTTATAGTGAATAGAATACTGGACTTGGATTCAGGAACATCTGGGTTCATATCTGGCCTGTTCTGTATGTATGCATAGACAAGTCACTCATCTTTTGTGGTTCTGGAGAAAATCTCTAAGATTGTAAATTAAAGAATAATTTTAATCTTTATCATTGGTGGGAGTTACCACACTGGAAATTCTAAAATCAATACTAACCCAGGTCTCTGATGTATCAATTTATGTAAAAAGGATAGGATTTATGCAAAACTCCGAAGAAGTAAACTGAAACTAATGGATGGAAGTTATAGGGAGGCAGACTATGGATCAATATAAAGAGAACTTCTCATGGATTGAGCTAATAAAAAAAATCGATGAGGTAATTGATGCCTGCATCAAAATGGGCACAGGCTGAACCAAGAAGTCTGGAACGGTGGACGCAAGCCAGGTGAGAATCTGTCATAGCAGTTTCCAATGTATTGATCAGAGGGCAGGGTTTATATAATGAATACAAAGCAATTATCTCATAGGAATACATGCAAAAATATTTTCTGTCCTTGTACATTTAGCATATCTGTATGTTTTTATGTCCTTGTTGACTTATATAACTCCATATGGTTTATTATCTTTGTTCCCTTGGGTGCATCTATGTCTGGGTCAGCTCAGTTGTTATGTCCTAAGCTCCTGCGAATCAGGAAGAGATGGAGCCAATCTTAAGATATAATATAGCCTTCATGGGGAACTGGCTTGGGAGAAATCCTGAACCAGAGTCTTCCCATGTATGGACCATGTGAGAGACTGGCCCTCGACAGGTAATAAGTTCTCAGTCACTGGCAATGTTCAAGAAGAAAATGAAAGACCACTTGTCAGAGACATTGTTTAACAATTTTATTCGTTATGTAAAGGGACAGACTCAGTGACCTCTAAAATACATTCCTATGCTGAGAGTCTATTATTTTGAGAAAATTCTTCAGTAACATAACACTAAAATTACAATGCACATCAATGTGACTTTCAAAGCAAAATTCATATATTAGGTCTGGTGAAAAGGGAGACTCAGCTAGTGAAAAGGGTATCAGTTGCATATAGTCTTGCAAAGACAATTGTACTATTTACAATCTTCCTTGGCTGGGCCAAGTATTTTGCTATAAGATTGTATCAGATTTACCACTGTGATACAAAATGGAAAAGCTTGAAGAGTCAGGCAGATGACTCCATAGGGTACAAAGAGAAAAGCCCACAGTGCTTTCAAAAATTAAAAAGAACTATACAAATTTAAACAAAGGTGAGAAAAATCACTTCCCCCAGGCAATAATAATTCAACCTCCCCCAAAGTCAAAGGACTTAGAAAAGACTGCTATATTCACAAGTACAGATGACTGCTTTTATCTACTAAATAACACATTTTAATCAGCACTATTGTAATTCAGAGGTAAAAAGAACTTGGACTAGAAGTTTTTAATTAATTCACTTAAATTTTCTAAAGACATAGGGAGAAACTTGTATCTACCATCATACAACCTTAAAGTGAGATTTTTATCAGTTCTACAAGCTAAGCTTTATCAAGCCTGTTCATTAATTTTCTGGGAGCAGCCCAACAAGGGTTGCTTGAGGATCCAACAATTCAAAAGACTGCTAGCATTTTTTTCTGCTGATTCAGATCTGAAATCCTTAGCAAAAGAAGCTGATAACATGGATAAAAAGGAAAAAAAAAAAGTTCTATTGATTTAAAGGTAAAAAGAACCAGGACAGTGTTGTGTAAGGGTTTGAATTTCAAATCACAGCACTTAGGTTCAATTTTTGACACTTCTACTTAAACCCTATGTGATCTTGACCAAATCACTAAATTCTATTTGATAAACACTTATTAAAGAATCTATTATGTGCAAAGCAATACAGCATATGCTGGGGATGCATAGACATCCACTCTCATATACTGTGTCTCTCATGCAAATTAAATAACAGAAACTATGTAAGGGGGCGGCTAGGTGGTGTAGTGAATAGAGCACTGGCCCTGGAGTCAGGAGGACCTGAGTTCAAATCCAGCCTCAGACACAACACCAAAACTAGCCATGTGACCTTGGGCAAGTCACTTAACCCCAATTGCCCTCCAAAAAAGCACACACACACGCACGCACACACACACACACAAAACCCCAGAAATTATGTAAAACTTCAACATTGCTATGATTTGAATTTTTTTATTATGTATGATTGGGATATTTTCTTTTTATATGGTTACTGATAGCTTACTTTTCTTCTTCAAAAACTGTTGGTATATTTTGATAACACCTGTTAATGTTAATTTTGCATATTTGTGAAAATTGCATATATATGCATATATTAGATCTTTGTGAGATTTTTCATGCAAAGATATTTTTGTTCTTGACAGCATCTCTTCTTAGTTTTCCAGGGTTTCGTCTGTGCAAAAGCACCAATTCTATAAATTAGAATTTTATATTATTTCTTTTGTGATCTTTTTTTCCTGGCTTGGTTATGAGTTTTATTCCTAGTCATAGGTATAGAAAGTGCTGTCATCCATACACTGAACAGCGTCTCTTGACTATGACTGGCAGCTCGGGTGCATTCGATGCAGCCAAGGCTTATTTCATGACCTGAAAGAGGGTCTTGTAGGATGTTTGTGCTCTTAGGTATCCAAAACCCCACTGATTAATACACCAACTGATGACATTGTCCTAGAACTCAGCATCTTTAAGTTAAACCTCCTAAAACAGTAGATTTTGTGTTGCTGTTGTTGTTTGTTGCTGTTCTTCGTCCTTCATTTTTGGAGAAGACCAATGCCACAACAGGGTGATGTCTTGTCTTGCAGGTACATTTGATTTAATTGAGACAGAGTTGTACAAAACCATCATATTCGCTCTTTCTTCCAGTCATTAAAGCACAATGGCAAAACAAAAGCCATGATGACCAGCAATGATGGGGAATGCAATGGATGACCTTGGCATCTTTCATATCTGACCATCTCACCTGCTTTCGTCGACTCCATGGCTGTCTGAAGAAATTGTTCTCATCTGCCCTTCCCACCGGGAGAAGTCTTCACATGATTGAGGTAGGTATCACCCTAACTCACCAATGTGTCTGAGGCCTGTCAGTTACTCTCAACTTGGTTTATCCCATCTGCCAAGATGGTGAGGCTGCTGCTCATGCTACAGCTTCTTGGAGTCACAGGTGAGAGGTGAATGGCAATTAGACCCCAAGGGTGGATGAGCAGCCCTGAAAATGCTTGGGAAGTTCCCATACCAGAGACTCTAGCCCTGCTAGAACACCCCATATACACTTCAATTTATGTTTATTTATAGGTAATTCAAAAGGTGCATCAGGTTCTTTTGTTAAATATGAATGGTGACAGAGATGTTATGTTTCACGAACAGAGTGCCTTCATTCTTCATCCAGCAGCTTGGCAACCAGATTATCAGGGGAGAACTTAGGGCTGGTGAAACTGAGGCCATCATCGATAAGATAACATTTAATTTCAATTTAAAAGATGGAATACCAACAAGTTGAGATGGAAGTAGGCTATCATTCCAGAGAGAAAAACTTGAGTTTCATATGTAAAAACCTGAGTTTCATATGAAAAAAAGATTTTTCAAGTACACTAATTTATTCCCTTTAGGTAAAAGAGCCATGCTGATATATTCCATGGCCAGTTATCCCATTCCAAATGCCAAGAAAGCGTAATAATGACCCTAAATGAACCTGCTTAAGGGAAAATGGTCTCCATTGGCCTTTCTTCTTAAGGAAAAATAGAATGCAGTTAAATGTGCTAAACTTCTTGATTTTCTAACCCATAGAATAGAAAGCAGAATGATACCCACAAAGGGAGATTATATTTAGATGATATGGGATTTAGGAGCTGTAGCCTTCACATATGAATGCAAAGAGGTAGCTGTAGCATTTTTTTTCTTCTTTGTAGATGCAAAAAGGTACAATGGTATAGCTTCCAGAAGAATTAGGATGAAGCATTAACCCTTTTTTATATGAGATGCAAAATAAACTTCAACCCAAGATACATTATCAGAAATTCAAAATTGGTAGAATTGAAATATGAACTTTTATCATATATAAATACTAATTAATATGGTCAAAGTAGCTATCATTTATTCAACTTCATTCAAATAATCAAAGTTTCTGGTCATGGCCTTGTAACATAAGCACTTAATAACATATATGATAATAGAACATGATTTAAGATTTTGACCCACAGCAGATCTGACTAGTGGTGATAGAGGGCTCTGTTAGCTAACATCCCATCACACTAAAGGTAATGACTACTATTGCATGATATATAGCCTGACTGTATTACTGAAAATAATATAGCAGAATTTCTAAACTGTCCCAAAATAGAAAATGTTCAAAACTTCTCTTCTTATGCTGGCAATAAGATGATAACTAATTTCAAGTTATTTAACAATCAGAAAGGTAACTATATGGTAAAACTCTATGAAAATCAAATGCTTTCTAACAGAGGTCAGGAACTTCAAAAGGTTTCACCTCCTTCATTGTTGATGACATAAGTTCATATATTTAAAAAGGGAATCCTCCAATTAAAATGCTTTCGAGTTAAGCGGACTTTAGTGATGTCTAAAACAGTGATGGAAAGGACCAGCTATTGTAGCATATACAAATTACTGTAATTAGTACTTATATTGTTTCTGATACTGAGAACTTACATACTTTTTGCTATGTCTCATCCTAAAAATGTGCTTACTAAAAAAAGAGAAATTCGTGAATGGAGCAGTGGTCCTGGATTCAGTAGGACCTGAGTTCAAATCCGGCCTCAGACATTTAACTTACTAGCCATGTGACCTTGGGCAAGTCACTTAATCTCAATTGTCCTGCCCCCCCCCTCCAAAAACTATTATAGAGAAATTCAACTGTGACAAAGGGGCATCCTGAGTCATATTCCCTTTGTTACTTTATTTTAGTGTGAAGGAATACATACAAATGTATCTAACAATCTACGTGTGTTGGAAGCATTTTTTCTTCTGTCTTTTGGGAAAATAGTGTTAATTCGGTTTCAAAATGCAAATGGTGCATTTGTGCCCCTTGACTACAGGCTTCCCCTAGAGGAATGTTCAAAGAAAGCCACATCTCAGAAGATGGGTAGAGTATTGCACATATCTTTGGTTCTAAATGCTTTGTTCAATTTTAACAACTATAAACATAGCCATGGGGGGGGGAATTCTTCAACTTAATTATTAATTAAAATTTAAATATGAGAGTGTTAATTTCTCTGCTACTAAGTAATATCTTTTTAATGATATGTTCCTACAGATAGACCTTTTCTTCCATTAAAGTAAATTTCTACTTCTTCATTCAAAATGTGGTGAGATTATTGCAATCCTAACAGAAGTTACATGGCAGAAGCATCTTTCCAACCTTGATACCCTTTAAAATATTTTTGAAAGCTGATTTTGAAAAAAAAAGTTAATGCAATAATATAGTGAGTTCTTCCACTAACATCAGATTCAGTTATCTCATTGTAGAATGGAGGTCCTGAAAAATTATGCCTAGTATAATTTTCAAAAGGTAGCAAATCAAGCTAGATAGTTTTTGATCATGGTCCCACTGATAGATTTTATATCTCCTTTATGAGGTGTGGATTAACTTAGTTTGGAAATTCACAAAGGGGGAAGAGAATAATGGAAAGGGAGGGAACAAGCATTTATTCAGCACCTCCCATTTGATAGGCACTATGCTAAGAAATTTATAAATATTATCTCATTTTGGACTTGGAGCCAAGAAGATTTGGGTTCATATCTTACCTCAGATACAAGAAACAACCCCTTTTACCTCATGTATCTCATCTATAAATCAGGGATAGTAACATTTGCCTCACAGAGTTGTTGTGAGAATAAAATGGGAACCTATGTAAAATGATATGCCATCTTGAAGTGCTATATAAGTAAGCTGCTGTTGTTTTGTTAGGATCTGAGAAAGTGGATGTAATATAGAGACATCTTTTGAATTACTATCTGTCATATGCAAAGAAAATCCATTGTCATTGACATTTCTGACAGCTATATTTTCAGGAGGACTAACTATCCACACTTTCTTACCTCTACAAGTATGTAAAAGTAAACAAGTTAGCAAAGTCACTGTGTGAAAGCTTTGACTATGTATCTGCAATAATCAGATTTTTAGATGTCAATGCATTAAATTAATTTTTAAACATATGAATTCCTTTAAGATTTACTGATAGGGTACATGTTTTATTAATGAGTGCACAAAAGCCAAGATTACCACTCACTAAAAAAAAAAGAACTAAGAGAAGTTTTCAATGACTAAATACATTTTCTTTAATAAGTTGAAATGATCACCTCGCTACCTAGTTGGAAGTCAATTATTTCTAAACAGCTGGATGTATAAAATGGGATGAGTATTGCAATGAAATTTTCATTTTAAAAAATTTATAATATCCCTTCTAGTTACTTTGGATCAGTAACTAGGAAGGTACAAAGTTTCACAGAATATTTCTCTCTTTTTTTTTCTTTTTTTTTTCCTTCACTTTAACTCATGGACTAAGAATACTAAAGAATTTATCAGTTTTAAACCTCCAATGTTATTATGATTTTTGAGTAGTTAAATTTCTATCTTAGTTTTGTGTCTATTTTATGCACAATGGAAAATTGCAAGCTAAATTGTACTAAATTTGGGTATATTTAATGTCAAAAAAAATGTCAGTCAATCATTTGAATATTTTCTATTGTTTAGAGATATCACATAGATGACACATGTGGAAGGCTGATTTTTAATTTGTTACTCTGGACACAACTTCATTTTCTACCTCTCCTAGGTCATTTCCAGCCCTTCCA
>NW_027186304.1:9504496-9555414 GCF_028583685.1 Petaurus breviceps papuanus | reverse complement strand
TTAACAAGCAACGTTAAAATGAACTTTGCTTTTAGTAAAGAACCGATAAGTAGATCTGGTTACCTCTTGTGCACTACTTACTGCTGGAAGCTGTCAAGGTGGATAATAAGCAGTGACTTTGATCAAGGTAGTAGATAGGACAGTCATAGTTCAGAGCCTTAGGGTTCTCTTGTCAGTTTAACTTGGGGAAAGCGCAAGTGTGTGATATAATATGGGAAACAAGGCTGTTAATAAAACTTATGTTGCTTTCTATAGCTGGGAAGGAGTATTTCTAGAAAAATTAGTGATAAATTGGGGTGAGGTGGGGTTTTATTTAAGTTCACAAAGATCAAGTTGGTCAATTTTAAACAAAGTAATATTGATGCTAGTTGGAGCTTTGTAGCTGTTTGTTTCTCACTTTTGTGAACAGACAGAACACTGGACCTGTTATCAGAAGACCTGAGTTCTAGCTGTGTAATTATGGGTGCAGTATAAAATCTCTATACACATATGTATAGTGTGCTTTATAGATATATACATATGTGCACACATTTTTGGATGTACATATGTGTATCTACATGTGTGTTTACATATACACTTACACACACATGCATACATATATGCATGGATATAGAAACCTTACAAAGAAGAGAAGCAAATTCTTATCTTCCTACTTGACACCTCCACCTATAGCTCTGATTCAAACTCCACTTTCCACAAACTCTCTACTCTTCATCACTTTGGTCTTTATCTTGTCATCTACCAGCATCCAAGTCACTCTGCCTACTTTTTCCATGATTTTCTCATCAGGCTCATGGTCTTTTTCTCCACCATGTCCCCTGCCATTGTCCTCAAATACTTCAATGTTCCTGCTAACAACCTCTCTAACACTCTGAGACTATTGTGTACAGTACATTGCCTTGCACTTTAGAAGATTCTGTCTTGATGTTAAGAACAGCTATAAGGATATTAGTGTAATGGTAATGTAATTTGAATTTGTAGATCCCTGTGTGTTGGCAAAGGTAGCAGGTAATTAGCACTTAGTAACTGATCAAGCCTCTGTTGGGGAAATAGAAGGTATGAACCCCTTTCTCCTGTTGCTGACATAACAGGAAGGGATTGACTGAAACAGGAAGTAGCTAATGCTGTGTATATAAGAAAAGCCCCAGAGAGGCACAGTCAGAATTTCTTGGGACCAGAATCTGGTGGCGGAGCACCTACAGAAGAGAGAATAAAGAACAGAGCCAGAATTTCCTGAGAACTTGTAGTGGTGGAGCTTCTGAACAGGAGCCCAGGAGCGTGGAGCCCCAAGCCCAAAGAGCAGAGCCCAGAGCCAGGAGCCAGGGGCCCAGGTGACTGAGGAAGCATGACTGGGATGCTGAGACTGTTTGTATCTTGGTTGAGCCTTGAATTCCCTGGAGCAGAAATTTTGAAGGATCTGACATGGACCAGACCCTGTGAACTTCAGTGAGGAGCAGGACCTACCCAGAGAGCTCCACAAGGAACTGGGAGCCATCTGCCATTGAACCCAGGTGACAATCTGGTGAATCCAGGTAGAATCTGGGACCATGGAAGGGGATCCAGGGAATCTGAGAACTGGCCCCAAGTCAAGATGGAAAGACCTCTCCCTGGGTCGTGATGAAATTGTAGTTTACTCATGACCTAGGGATGGAGGGACTGTATTTTCTATTGTACTTAATGATTAATGATACTTAGTAATTGATTGCTGAATAAGTGACTGATTGAGTTAATTAAGACTTTGCCCCATGAGTGGAAGACTTTGCTGAATAGGTGACTGATTGAGTTAACTTAATAGTGCCCTATGATTTGAAGACTTTACCCCATGAGTGGAAGACTTTGACTATTGTACTTTGAGATGATTGTTCTTTGTTCTAAATATTGTGACCATTTTGGTGAAAACCATGTGGTCATTTTAATGATAAATTGTTTGTGAATATAAGTTGTAATATTGTGAATGCTGTACCTTGATTTTCTGTAAATGTTTTGCTTTCATTTGTTATGGAATAGAGTGTTCACTATACTGTGTAATTAGAACCTTAAAAGCTGTTCACAGTAGCAGTCCTCTGGAAAGCTTCTGTACATAGCATTACAATTAGTGAGTTCAAAGCTTCTCATAGAGGTAAACATATCAATTACATAGGTAGTAACAGGAAATATTTTATAAGGTCATATAAGGTTGGACACAAGGAAATCAACAGACCTTTGATCCCTTTCCAGTAGCAATAAAGTCCTCAGTACTCAACAGCAACTCTACCCAACTGCTTCACCAATTATGACCAAAAAAAGTCTAACATACTGTCCTGTTGAGGATGTTTAGAGTACTTAATAGTCCAGGCAGTTTTCATTCATTACAAAGCTGTGAATCCTCTTAAATTCTTATGCTACAAGGGCACTTACTCAGTATCTAGCACACCCAACATAGTAAATACTTCTATTGAGTTTGTATATGTTTTGTACATAGCTATTTGGGTACATCATTTTGCTGCACTTATGAGATAAGCTCTACCCCTACCCTACAAAACTGTAAATTCTATTAAATCAGGGATATTGTCTTATTTGAAAATTTTTATCTCCTTCAACATTTAGTATGCTGCTTAACTCACATGAAGAGAATAAATCTTTTATTGACTTGAATTAACTCCACCCTCTCCCTTACTCACCACCTATAATCAGTCATTGAATCATATTGATTTTACTTTCACATCTCTTGCACCTGTCCCTTTTTATTCCAACTTCCACTGCCCTAGAGTAGTTCTTTTATATCAGTATGCATGGCTTATTGTAATAGGTTTCTAATTAATCTTCTAATTGTCTATGCCCATCACTGGCAAAATAATCTGCCTGTTAAGTTTTTCTGATGAACCCACTCTACTGGAAAATATTCACTGACTCATCATTACTAAGTAAATAATATCCAAATTTCTTAAGCAAAAAATCTGCATCTACTTAAACAAATTAGTTAACATTTGTAAAATATGTGGCAAGCCTTAAAGCACTACATAAATAAATATTAATATTGTTATTATCTTTATCATTATTCTATGATCAAATTTCAGTTCATCAGCTGAGGGAAATACTTGAGTGAGAATCAAATGATCCAGATTCGTATCCTGATTCTATGATGAATTTACCGTGCATCCTTGATCAAGTTACATCATCTCAATAAGCCTCAGTTTCTTTGTCCATTAAAAAAATGAGGAAGATATACTAGATTTCCAAGATCTCTTTTGCTCCAGTTTCTGTGACTCAAAATTTCTTGCCTGAACTCACTGAAACAAACACTATTATTGGACTCAGAAGATATGTATTTAAGTCCCAGTTCTTTCATTTGCATATGTGTTCTAGGCACTATGCTAGCTGAGGATACAAAGAAAAAAAAACCAAGAAAAAAAGCAGTTCAAAAGTCTAATGAGGGAGATAACATGCAAACAACTATGGGCAAACAAGATATAAACAAGATAAACTAGAATTAATCAATAGAAGCAAGGTACTGGCATTAAGGAGGGATCAAGAGTGGCTTCTTATGGGATTTTGCTGGATTTGAAGGAAGTCAGGGAAACCAGGATATTAAGGTGGGGAAGGAGAACTGGTATTTAGTGGGAAGGGAGTCAAGTCTTGGATATCAAGCTTTGTTCCTCCTTTTCCCATTAATGAACAATCATCAGAAGTTTAGCTTGAACTTGAAACTACATCCCCTAGACGACTAGTTTTTAAGGGAGTAGAAAAATATAAATGTAGTTTGGTATCCCTTCTCTCTAAGGAGAGCAAAGTCGTTAAGCTTTTGGTCCTAGTCTCTTGCCTCCCCTTCTGGAAGGAAATTAAAACCTCCCTTGGAATAGGGTGGAAGGGCAGCTAGGTGCCCCAGTGCCAGGTCTGGAGGTAGGAAGACCTGATTTAAAATGTAGCTTTCAGACACTTATTAACTATGTGGCAAGTCACTTACCCTTTTGCCTCAGTTTCCTCATCTGTAAAATGAGTTGGAGAAGGAAATGGCAAACCATTCCAGTATCATTTTCAAGAAAAACCCATATGGGGTCAGAAGGAGTTAAACATGACTGAAAACAACTGAACAGCAATATACAAATGGTCCTTTGAACAAAGAAGAAAGAATTCAGTGTTTCTTAGAATCACCGCCAAATAAAGATTTTGCAGATACCTAGTAATGGCCTACTTGATGGTGCTTATGTTTTTGCAAAGGAAAAAATGGAACTGACGAGTGTCATCAGTACTATTTCAATGAACAAACCACATTTTTAAAATTTGGTTCCTAGATTTTTTTCATATTGCTTCTGAGGGAATTCATGTCCCTGACCAAAGTATCCTGATTCGATATAAAAAAATCTCATTCTTTATCCTTAGCATGCTAATCAACATAATCTTAGCTGTCCAAGAGTATATATGGAGGAGAAGGCAAATGAAGTACTAGAAAGCGAAGCTTTTTCCAGTGCAACTTTTGGAAACAAAAGCTGTGTTCATCTGGTCTTAGTGATCCTCATTATAGATGAGTAAGGAAAGCATTAATAAGTGAGCATTGTCAAGGGCTAAAGGCCCAACCTAAGGGCACAGAAGACCAAAGGAGTATCTGAGCCAATGAGATTTCAGACCACTGATAATATTCTCTTTTAAGTAGTCAAAGGGATACAAATTAATCACCTCCAGAGAATCTCAAAGGCGTGGAGAATGCCAACTGGTATAACTTGTGCTGAAGTTGCAAGTTCAAGCAGAGAAATTGTTTTGTTCAAGAGCCCCAACCAATCCATTTTATCTGGAGTTTTTAAAAATCACATTAGGAAGTGGAAAACAGAAGTAGCAGAGGAGAGCAAAGAGCTCATCTCTCACACTGAGGGCCCATCTAACAATAAGATGTCTTAGTTACTGTATTCCAAGATGAGATAAAAGCATTTCTCCTGTAATAATGAGGTATTGGTGGGAGTACATTAGTGCTCTTCCCTTTCGAGACTTCAAATACCCTGCTAAGATGATTCACCTTTTTTTAAATATTTATTTCCTATTTTGCCCTTTGGTGCACGTTAAAAAAAAACTAAACTTTTGTTTTTAAGACTTCCTCCATCTTTACACCAAAACTTGATGAATTCAATTACAATGCAGAAAGGCAGACAGCCTGCTGACCTGTCTAAATTATTTAAGTCTCACAAAGTGAAAAAAAAGACATTTCTCAGGGCTTTGGGGAATGGTTTTCCATTTTCTGGATTGTCAGTCTTTTTTTGTGTTTCTTTTTCCTTATGCCTTGTGTCTTCAGATAGTAGGTGTAGTTATTGTTAGCTCCTCCATCAAAACATTGGTGAGGAGGCAGGCACATTTATCCTATTGGTAAAAAAAATGTTTGGTTTAGAGAAATGATAGAAATAAATTACAGGATAGTGTGATTGGAACAATTTCCGAACCTTTACCTTGTGTAAGTTAGGCTAGTTTTCCATCAAAAGGTATTGAGACTATCCTCAAGACTCGATTGGCTCATGAAACTCAGGCTATTGACATCATTTCTTGGTCAGTTAAGTACAAAAGAGCCACAAAATCCCCAGGACTTCTCTCAAATGCTTGACCATTATGGGTGATACAAGATTCATTCAGCTGAATCAACTAAAGAGATTTTCAATACCTTCTATAGCTAAATAAATCTCATTTTATTAACTGTGAATGGCCCATTACTGTCTCATTTCATCCCAATATCAAACCTAATTTATTTACCAGGGTCCTGGCCTGAGTCAGGCCTAGCCCAGAGTAGAAAGTATTCTGTGAGTTCTGTTCATCAGCAGGTACTTAGTTATTAATCACCTGCCTACTCTGTGTGTACAAAACTGAGTGCTTGCCTTTTTCTGCAAAGATCTTATCATTCTATTGTGGATAGAATTCATTAAGGCATAAAACAAGAGACTTGTGCAAAGTGACATTAAATCAGGTGCATTACAGGCTGATAAGCACTAGAGGAATTTTGAAAGGTTTCATGGGGGAGAGGAGACCATTATTGGGTTTTGAAAGAACCTTAGAATTCAGAATCACATAATCTCAGAGTTTGAAACTTAATCCAGACAACTTAATCCAGAATAGTTTAAACCTGTTCTTGAATAAAAATCATCTATGTTACCCATAAAATAAAACAAGTCTAATCCATTTTCCATGTGATACTCCTTTAAACATTTGAGTAAAATTATCATGTTCCCCTTATGTCTTTCTTCTCCAAGTTAAAAATAAAGAATTCCTTTAACTAATAATAAAATGGCACCAACTTGAAACCTGTCACAATCTTGATTGTTTTCCTCTATGTACTCTTAGCTGATAAATGTCCCCATAAAATGTCACACCCAGAGCAGAGTACAGTACTCCAGATGTGGCTAAGCAGGGCAACTCTGTAGGGCTGATATGTTTCTCTTAATGCAACCTAGGGTGGAGTTAGCTTTCTTGGCTGCCATTTTGTATGGACTCATTTTATACTTTCAACTTGCTAAACTTTTTTTTTTCTAATGAACTGTCGCCCAGGATGCCTCACTCATCTTACACTTGTGAAGAAAGTTTTTTTGGAGACAAGTATAAGTCTTTACATTTTATCACTATTAAATTCCACACCTAGGTTCTCAGGGTTTTTGATAATATAGAAATATTTTTGTAATTACTTTATAATATGGAAACTGCCATCCAGTGCTATATATGTATGTATATATATACACACAGGCACACACTATATATGATGCTGGATGACTATATATATGTATATATGTATGCATACATATGTACACATACTCACAAATATATATATATATACATACACACATATAACCTTGTCTTTTTGGCATAGAGGATGAGACCATTCTATGTAGAGAGAAAAGATGCAAATAAAGGCACAAAAACAAAGAAGCTAATTCTGCGTGTGGAAACCATTGGAACACAGGCATATCATCAAGACCTACTTGCTAATCTCAGATTCTGCTGTCCATTAAAAAGGAAGAGGCTATAATTTTCAAGATTCTCCTTACTTCCTTGTTCCTTCTCAGCCTTTTGACAGCACATTGCCTGTAAGGGACAGTAGGTAGCATGGCCAGGACAAGACATGAAAGAGTCTGTCAGAGGAAGCTGCTAACCTGTCATGTCAGTTGTTATTATTCTCCCTATTTATTTTTGCATTTGTCAGCTTCTGGTGGCATGCTTTTCTTCTGGTATCTTTGTCATTAATTAGACCTCTTCTCTTGGTCTCCATATCCTTTAATTTTGACCAACCTGCATACAATTAAATTTTAACTCTTTCATTTTTATAGAATAGCACTATAGTATAACAAAAGAATACTGGATTTGGGGGCCTGGTGTGGGAAGTCGAAGTTAGATAACCTAATGAATAGAGTGCCAGCCCTGGAGCCAAGAATCTCATCTTCCTGAGTTCAAATCTAGGCTTAGACACTAAATGCATGATCCTGGGCAAGTCACTTAACCTTATTTCCCTTAGTTTCCTCATCTATAAAATGAGCTGGAGAAAGAATGACAAACTATTCCAATATCTTTACCAAGAAAACCCCAAATGAGGTCCCCAAGAAGAAGACATGACTAGCACAATAACAACTAGGTTGGGGGACAAATGACCTAAATGAAAGCCCGGATTTTGGGGACAATGTGACCTTCAGCACCTCCCCTCACTTTCTAGGCCTCTGTTTCTTCATTTGTAAATTAGGGGTAATAAAACGTGTGCTATACACTTAATAGGGTGATTGTAGGTAAAGTGCTTTGGAAATAAAAACTATTATCTCTTACTATTACCTCTTCCATGATTTTTCTTGGCAGAGCCTCTGATTTGTTAATAGAAAGTCACATAAAGCATTCAGTCATAGTTCTCTCTGATCCATAATGAGTTCATAGACTCACTATCCCACTATAGGACAATATCCTGCTCACTTAGGGCTCTAGTATCACAGTTACTAACAACCGTCTTTCCAATAGGTTGGTTCATACCCCAACAATAATCAAAATGTAGTAGTGGTTTTAGTACTGGGCAAATAGTAAATATTTAAGAAATAGTTTTTGGTAATTGATTGATTTCCCTGTGATAGTTACTTTTCCTAGTTAAAGAAAAATTGTACTCTGGTTATTAAGTGATTGTCCAAATAACACACCACCCTAAGCAAAAATATGCACTTTGTGGGGGGGAGGGGGCTAGGGCGGGTGTGATTTTGAGTAGGGCTTGGCTTTAGTCCAAGAAGTGATGCTATCAGTTTGGAGCTATGCCCAAAGGAGTATAAAAATGTGCATAGCCTTTGACCCAGCAATTCCACCTCTAGAGCTGTATCTAAAAGAGACCATGCAAG
Organism: Petaurus breviceps papuanus; assembly: GCF_028583685.1. Lineage (NCBI taxonomy): Eukaryota > Metazoa > Chordata > Mammalia > Diprotodontia > Petauridae > Petaurus > Petaurus breviceps. The sequence goes on along the minus strand of NW_027186304.1, from coordinate 9,547,105 downwards.
AGTTTTTGAAAAGGACTCATATGTACAAAAATACTTACAGCAGCTCTTTTTTGTGGTGGCAAGAAATTGGAAATCAAGGGGATGCCCATCAACTGGGGAATAACTAAACAAGTTGTGGCATATGAATACAATGGAATACTATTGTGGATAAGAAATGAGGAGCAGATGAAGTTCAAGATAACCTGAAGAGATTTATATAAACTGATGCTGAGTGAAGGAAGAAGAACCAGGAGAAAAATTGTACACAATTACAGACATATCATATCTGTGATGACTGACTTTGATAGACTGGGCTCATCTCAGCAATGCAAGGTTATAGACAACTCCAAAGGACTCATAATAGAAAAGGATATCCACATCCAGAGAAAAATTATAGAGTCTGAATGAAGATTGAAGCAAACTACTTATTCTCTCCCTTTTACGTTTTGTTTTGTTTCCTTTCATTTTCCATTCATTCCATTGGTTATAATTCTTCTTTACAATCTGATTAATGTGAATGTATATGTAGAATCAATATGGGATTGCATGCTGCCATGGGTGGGGGGGAGAGGGAGGAAAAAGGGGGGAAGAAAATTTGGAACTCAAAAACTTGTGGAACTGAATGTTGTAAACTAATATTAATAATTAAAAAAAGAAGTGATGCTATCTTCTGCAAAAAGTAGGATCCAGGAAGAGTTTTTGCAAGATGAATAATAATAATTATTCCCATTGTTACTAGTTTAAAAAGTGAAACTTGCAAGAGAAGAAGGAAAGATTTGGAGATTGAGAAGAAGTATATTCACCTCTATTGTTTGAAATAATCTTCCTAGTATAGGCAACATTTTTCTTTAATTTAAGATCTTGGGGGCAGAGCCAAGATGGCTGAGTAAAAGCAGGAAATTGCTTGATCTTCTGCTCCAACCACCTCTAATACCTGTAAAAAAATGACTCTAAACAAATTTTAGATCTACAGAACCCACAAAGTGACAGAGAGAAACAAATCTCCCACTGAAGGCAGACAGGAAGTGTCCATCACATTATGCTGGGAGCAGACAGGAAGGATCTACCGGCCTGGGAGCCAAGTGCATTCCTGTGTAAGCAGTGCTGGCCCAGAACCAGGGCAGCTCTGACTCACAGCACAAGCTGGGCAGAGCAGACTTCAGGAGATTGAATCACTGGCAGCTATGGTGGTCTCCAGACTTCAAAACCCATAAACACCAAAGAGAAAGTAAAAGGTCAATAGGGAACTCTATTGGGACTAGTTGAGAGAAGAGCATGGTCTGGCCCCTGCCCCTGGGGCCAGCATAAGTGTCAGTGGCCTGGTGGCTGCAGCTGCTGCCACGTGGATGCCTCCAGAACTACTGGCTTGCAGATTGCAGGGAGACCAAGTAACCATTCAGAGGGCAATAACTCTTGCTTTGACTTGCTCAGATATGGATTGCATTCTTGGGTGGTGGTCCTGGGGTGAGGAATACTAGTGTGCCAGAGTTTGTGGCAGCTGTAGATAGGGCATCGATCTCATACCTGAGACAACAGCTCTGACAACAGTTGTGAAAATCCCAGAAATTTGGGACATAGCACTCTCCACTCTGGAAGCAGAGTTCTACCATGGCAAAGAGCTCAAAAGTCAAGTTGTCTCAAAAGTCTTTACAAGACTGTAAAGATGAAGAAACAGAGGAAACTCAATCAGACCATAGAATCATTTGGGGGGGGGGACAAAGAGGATTAAAACATGGAACAAGAAGAAGATAACAAAGTCAAAACTCCTGTATTGAAAGCTTCCAAGAAAAATACGAATTGGTTGCAAGTCATGGAGGAGCTCAAGAAGGATTTTGAAAATCAAGAGAAGTAGAGGAAAAATTGGGAAGAGAAATGAGAATGATTCAAAAAAATGAGGAAAAGCAATTCAGCAGACTGTTAAAGGAGACCCAAAAAATACTGAAGAAATTAACACCTTAAAAAATAAAATAACTTGGGGCAGCTAGGTGGCACAGTGAATAGAGCATGGTCCCTGGAGTCAGGAGGAACTCAGTTAAAATCTGGCCTCAGAAACTTAACACTTCCTAGCCATGTAAACTTGGACAAGTCACTTAACCCCAATTGCCCTGTGCTTGCCCCCTCCAAAAAGCAAAATAAAATAAAATAACTCAAATGGCAAAAGAAGGCCCAAAAAGCCAATGAGGAGAAGAATGACTTGAAAAGACAAATTTGCCAGATGGAAAAGGAATTTCAAAAACTCACAGAAGAGAACAATTTCTTAAAAATTAAATTGGAGCAAATAGAAGGCAATGACTTTATGAGAAATCAAGATACTATAAAACAGATCCAAACAAATGAAAAAAAAAAATAGAAGGCAATCTGAAATATCTCATTGGAAAAACCACTGACATGGAAAATAGATCCAGGAGAGATAATTTAAAAATCATTGGACTACCTGAAAGTCATGATCAAAATAAGAGCCTAGAAATCATCCTTCAAGAAATTCTCAGGCAAATCGCCCAGATATTCTAGAACCAGAGGTCAAAATGGAATTTGAAAGAATTCACCAATCACCTCTTGAAAAAGATCCCAAAAAGAAAACTCCTAGGAATATTATAGCCAAATTCCAGAGTTTCTGGGTCAAGGAGAAAAGCAGTCAGGAAGAAACAATTTGAGTATTGTGGAAACACAGTCAGGATAACACAAGATCTAGCAGCTTCTACATTAAGGGATCAAAGGGATTGGAATATGATATTCCAGAGGTCAAAGGAACTAGGATTAAAACCAACAGTTACCTACCCAGAAAAACTGAGTATAATGCTTCAGGGGAAAATATGGTCATTCAATGAAATAGAGTAATTTCAAACATTCTTGATGAAAAAACCAGAGTTGAATAGAAAATTCGACATTCAAATACATGAGAAGATAAACAGGAAAAAGAAATCATAAGGAACTTTTTAAAATTGAACTATTTACATTCCTACATGGAAAAACAATAATTGAAACTCATGGGACTTTGCTCAGTATGAAGATAATTGAAGGGAATATATATGTATACATATATGTATGTAAAGGAAGGTACATGTATGTATAAATATATATGTTTACATGTATACATAGACAGTGGGCACAGGATGAGTTGAATATTAAGGGATGATATCTAAAATATAAAATTAAGAGGTGAGAGAGGAATATATTGGGAGAAGGAGAAATAGAATAGGGTAAATTTTCTCATACAAAAGAGGCAAGAGAACACTTTCATGGAGGAGAAGAGTAGGAAGGTAAAAGGGAATGAGTCAACCTTACTCTCACTGAATTTTGTTTAAGGAGGGAATAACATACACACTCAATTGTGTATCTTACTCTACAAGAAGTAGGAGGGAAGAGGATAAGAGGGGAGATGATGGGAGGGCAGATTAGGGGAGAGGTTAGTTAGAAGCAAACACTTTTATAAAGGGACAGGGTTAAAGCAAAAACTAGAATAAGTGGGGTATAGAAATTCATCTTGCCCTACTAGAAAGTTAGGGGATGTGGGGGAGGATATAAGAGGGAACATATTTGGGAAATGGGTATTCAATAGACTCACTATCTTGGGTGTGTGGTAGGGGAGAGATGGGGAGAAAATTTGTAACTCAAAATTTTGTGGAAATGAATGTTGAAAACTAAAAATAAATAAATAATTTTTTAAAAATTAAGATCTTAAGAATTTTTTCATTTATTTTGTCTCAGGTAATACATTTGGAGACAGAGTAGCGAATAGTGATACACTCAGAGTCCCCCTAAGTCCACAGGAATGCAAACCTAAGAAGCTCCTGCTCTGCATAACCTAAAAATGAACTTACCCAAGCACAATAAAGTTTTTACCAGGATGATGCAGAGTTTACTTTACAAACTTTGGAGAAGGAATGAGTAGGGCTAGGTCAGTGTATGCCAATAATATTATAATTAGGATGAATAAAAATAGCTACGGGTCACTTTATTTTGTTAGTGGCATTTGGCAAGTAATAGAGGAGAAATGCATTTGAGGGTGATGGGAAAAGTGGAAAAAGAAAAGAACTGTAACAAACATGAGGCCTATATGCTTTGAGATAAGGGAAAGAGGAAAAATATTTTAATTATTAATACAATTTGAGTTTACTACCAGTGAGAGTTATATGGACTAATCTAACATTTAGATAAATCCAGATTTCTCAATTATTCCTGGACCTAGAATGTCATAATAGAAGTGTGTGTGGGGGGGATAGGAGTAATATACCTTTCCTAGTGTTTTAAAATTATGAGATATAGACTAAAAACACTTTTATTCCCATTTTACAATTCTTCCCTCTTTAAGAGAAAATAAAAAAGGACTTTCCCATTCCAAGTGTTACCCAGAGAAGGAAATCACATAGTTACACAAAGTTCAAAAGAGATAGAAAACAGATTCTGATCTTACCAAAGGCAAATAATAATAAAAGTTGCCCTTATTTCATGAGCTGATCACACCCTATGAAACATGAAATGTGTTACAGCAAGAACAATCCTATATTTTCTGTGGAATGAACTTTTCTCTTTGCCTCAAGGCACTGATGTCTTTGGTGGGGTATGCTTTCTCCCCATAGTAATCACCATTCTAGGCCCAGTACAATATATTGCTCATCTCCCTAAGTCCCACTATCAGAGCCTGTGTGACTCATACATTTTTCCAACTCCTACAAGAGTCATACCTCCATTGGAAATGACTTCTCCTGGCATGACCGTAGCTATAGCCAGACTACCCTCTATGTCACAAATATCTCCCTGGTCCCCAACCTTACCTCCTAAACTTAATTCTTTTAGTCACCATTTTGACTGTTTAAACCTCTGCTGGTGATGCTATAATTTTTCTAACCTGATTATAAACAACACTGGCACCTTGCCAATGAATAGTAGTCATGGATTTCTGACAAGGCATTTTATGTATGTCTGTAATTACCCTCCACTTATACATGTACTCAAAGTCATGATTCCTGGCACCTACATCTATTTACCTTGCTTAATAAAATGTTAAAAATCACAAAGGAATCATATATAATAAGAATAGAAGAATGAAAAGGGGAAATCAGAGAAAGCTAAAAAAGGCAAAAGCAAACACTGAACCTATATGATAATTCATCACCAAGTCAGTCTGGCCTATTTTCATCAACTTCACCTATTGAAATTGTTTTGGATTGGGAATCAGAAGAATTCGGCTCAAATCCTGGCACTGCCTCTTGTTACCAGTGTTACTTTTGTGTGGGTAAGAAGACCACTTACTCAAAATAAACTCAGAGACTTCTCAAGGCAGAAATAAAAAGGAATTTATTACGATCTCGCGACAAAGAGCAACCCCAGTCCAACAAAGGGCCAGAAGGGAGAAGCACCTTAAAGAAGGCAAAAACATTATTATATAGCTCTAATGCAAAAATCCCTCACCCTCCCAACTGACTATTCTCCCACTGGCTGGGAGTTAGGCTTACAGTCTAACCCTGAAAATCTACCGTGGGGACAAGGAACAAGGCCTCTAATTTTGTTAGATAACATACATAATACATGAAGTTCACTAAGCACATGCAGTAACAACCCCAGAATAATGAACCCCCACCAGTCCAACCTAGGTGTGTCCTTATCTGGGCCTGAGTATGGGAAGGCCACTGTCTGCTTTCTGATTGTTCAAATCCACCTGCTGCTGCCAGCTCCTTTTTATTCTTTCATTTTTAGTATTATCTAGGAGTTCACTGGGAACCCAACTTCTTCCCAAAGCTGCTGCCTCAACTCTTCCCAAGGCTACTGTCTAGTACCTTTTATCAGTAGCCTTGTTTCAGCAATTCTTGCAGTTCTGTAGAAACTTAACCCTTTGCTACCTCTCACACTAACATGCTTTTATACCCAATGACCCCATATGTATGGGGAAATGATACTGAGCTTAGTTATAAAGTATAAAGAAGAAATAAGAAACTGATAGGATGCTCAGAATGGGCAAATCACTGCAGGTCATCTCTCACACTTGGATAAATCACTTTGTTTCACAAGACTCAGCTTTCCCATTTGTAAATTAAGAGTATTATACTAGGGGGTGGCTAGGTTGCACAGTGAATGGAGCACCAGCCCTGGAGTCAGCAGGACCTGAGTTCAAATCTGGCCTCCGTCACTTAACATAAAAACTAGCTGTGTGACCTTGGGCAAGTCACTTAACCCCAATTTCCCTCGAAAAAGAAAAAAAAGAGTATTGTACTAAGTGACCCCTAATAGCCCTCTTATTGGTAAATCTAAGCTCTGAGTTGCACATAACATCCAAGAGAAACCCAAGTTCTTAAGTGTAATCAATGCTCCCCTATTAAATTATGGGTGTTTTACCTTTGCATTGCTGGATTTTAACAGCTGAGATGAAGGTATTTTTCTAAAAGCAAAGTCAAAATCTTACTTTAAGGGTAAATCAGTGGTAGCTAGGTAGTACAATGGAAAGAGTGCCCAACTTGGAGTCAGGAAGACCTTATTTTAAATCCAGCCTCAGACACTTAATAGCTGTGTGATACTGGGAAAGTCACTTAACTGGTTTGCCTTAGTTTCTTCATCTGTAAAATGGGCATAATGATAGCACCTACCTCCCAGGGTTTCTATAAGGATCAAATGAGATAATAATTATGAATCACTTAGCAGAATTCCTTGTACATAACAAATACCATAGAAATGTTAAGAATATCAGGTATGTCTGACTCTTTGTGACTACATGGATGATAGTATATCAATACTGTCTGTTGGGTTTCGTGGCAAAGATTTAAGAGTAGTTTGTCATTCCCTTCTCCAGTGGATTAAGACAAACAAAGATTAAGTGACTTGCCCAGGGTCACAAAGTAAGTGTCTGGGTCTGGATTTAAACTGAGGTCTTCCTGATTCCACGCCAACACTCTATCCACTGAACCATCTACCTGCCTCCATTATCAAGAATATGTAATGATTATTAACATCAAGAAGAAACAGTTCAGATTCAAAGGTATAACATAGCTACTACCGTGTTTCCCCAATAATAAGACACTGTCTTATTATTTTTTTTTGGAAAGAAAAACACCAGAGGGCTTATTTTCAGGGGAGGGCTTATGTTGTCCTGCCTCAGCTCTCCTCCGCGGCACTGCTCTCAATGGCTCCAGCAAGCAAATCACTGGGGAAGAACAGGATGACGCGCTCACTGCTGCAGCTCTGATTGGATGCAGCTCGGAGCGCAGCATGCATTTCACCCGGGGGGGGGGACGGTGCATACAGAGGGTACCGTAATGTAGCGTGTAGCGCAGGGGATCACCTTCACTACAGTAGCAATCTCAATAGGGCTTATTTTGGGGGGAGGGCTTATTTTAGAGGAATCTTACACAGTAAGGGGAGGGCTTATTTTTGGGATAGGTCTTATTATCGGGGAAACACGGTAAGCAAATACTAAACTGCAGGCTGCCTCAGTGTAGAGAGGACAACAGATAATTCTTCTGTCTTTAAAAACTAAAATTTGAAAAGAAGGGTTAGTATAGTTTAGTGAATAAAATATCAATATCTAATGACCTGGGTTCAAGTCCTAGCTTTATCATTTACTATTTGTAGGATTTGGGGTGAGTAATCAATCCTTTCTGAACCTGTTTCCTAGTTTGAGTACTGGAATAAAACTACTTATACAATCACCCTCAGAGAGTGGATATGAAAAAAAAATAGCTAGCTAACATTTATGTAGTATTTTACCATGTGTCAGGGACTGTGCTCAGCAGTTTACAATTACTAACTCATGTAATCATTACAACAACCCTGGGAGGTAGTTATTATTATTATCTTCATTTTCCAGATATGGAAACTGAAGCAAACAACGGTTAAATGACCTACTCAGGATCACACAGCTAATAAGTATCTAGGACTGAATTTTAACTCTGGTCTTCCTGAATCCAGGCTCTATTGAATGGGACACCTAGCTACAATGATATTTATGAAGCATTCAATGTGATTTGTTCTTATGTTCAACCACATTCATTTATAGAGGATTAGCAGCATCCCTTAATATGGACAAAAGATTTTTAAATGAAAATATTGTTACAGTTTATGTTCAACACACTATAATCAAAAGGAATTCTAAAATACAGCAGAGTCTTATTTTAACAAGAGTGACAAGTCACCACAAGCTTAGCGGTAATCTTCTTTCAAAATATGTTGGTTTCGATTGGTCCCAAATGTATGTCCTGTTCTATTCATTTGTTCTGTTTCATTGCTTCTTGGATGCCTAGAGACTTGGGTTAGAGTGACCAGCCAATAAGTTGGTGGTCTGGAGAGTTTTAATGCTATTTGCTTTCGCTTTGCTTTATAATAATCTCCAAATATCAGAGAAGATATGCTCACTACTCTGCAATTGACCAAAAAAAGGTCTTTTAAAATGAGAAAGCAGGCAATTTAAACTGCACATGGTGAAGCTTCCAACAGTGAAACGATAGGATTGGCTTCCTCTGTAACAGGTTTTCTAGACACCATCAGAGAGAGAAAATAGCAGCCCTAGTCATAAAAAAGAGTAAGGAGTTGCTAAATGAGGCATAACAGATGTTAACTTGTCCCCAAAATATAATCCAATGACCTTCCATGACACCAGTGTTCCGTTTCGTGTAGGAAACCCAAGAGTTCTCACGATTACATCTACAACTTTGGGTTAGCCAGATTTCATTAAATTTAACTCAAATTTTAGCAAGACATTTGACATACATTCTTCATATATACTTGTAGTCAAAATAAAGAAAGTTAGGATAAATCCACAGGGGTTTTGACCTTTTGTGTATATCTGTGTGGGTATCAGACACTTTTGGCACTCTGTTGAAGCCTCTAGACCAATTCTCAAAAGAAATTTTTAATGTCTAAAATAAAATAAAATACATGGGATTACTAAAGGAGGAATCCAGTTAAATTGAAATAAAGATGTATTTTCCCTCTTCCAAGTTCACAAACTCTCTGACATCTATTCACAGACCCTTTGGGAGTCCATAGACCTCAGGTTAAGGATCCCTGGGCTAGAAAAGAGTAAAGTAAATTAGAAACTGGACTATAGTTCATTCTATTCAACAAATATTAATTAAACATTTACTAAATGTAGGGGTCTATAACAAGCACTGAGGTATAAAAGATAAAATAAAAACAGTTCCCTCCCTTAAAGAGTTTATAGTTCATGGACTATAAAATATTTACATTGATAAGAAAATGCAGTTTAAGGTAGGTAGGAAGAGGGGACTAACAACTAAGATAATACAGAAAGATTTCCTTAGAAGGTGGCAGAGGAGAGCCTTCAAGGAAATCCAAAGAAGTGAAGGTGAGTAGAGTGCATTTCAGTGTGGAGAGGACAGCCCAGATGAAGGAATAAAGACAAGAGATAAAACCTGGATAGAGAGAGCAGTAAGTAAGTCAGTTTGTCTGGAACACAAAATGTATGATGGGGAAAAATATAGAATATCTTTAAAAAAAAGGTAGGGAAAAGCTCAATTAAAGGCTTTGAAATTCCAAGCATATATTTGTTTGTATGCTATTCAAAATACAAAAAGACACCATTGAATATTTCTAAACAGGTGAGTGACATGGTCATATGTGCTTTAGGAGTATTCTTTTGGCAGCCTTATATGGGGTGGTTTGGAGATTGAAAATGCTGAAAGCAAGACAAATCCATTCAGAGGTTCAAGAAATGAAGTGTGAAGAGTACCTTAGGGAGGCAAACATGCGTGAAAAGGAGACATAGCTGAGTGATTCTGTGGAGATCAAAACTGATAAAGCCTTGGCACCCAACTGGACCATGAGGAATAAGGGAAAAGTCATCTGGGAATAAGGCCCACTCAGGGGAAGGAGTTTTAGAATGCCTCGGGGATCTTTCCCTGACCTTGTGCTGTTGTATATTTTTATTAATGACTTGAAGAAAGACAAAGGACATACTTATAATCCTTACTGACTACCCAAAGTTAGGAAGGATATCTAACATTGGATGACAAAACTCAAAAATATCTCAAGATCCTGGCACAATGTCTAAAATTAATCAAATCAAATTAAATAGGCATTTTTTTTTAATTCTCACTTTTTATAGCAATTTCAAATTACAAATGTATAGACAACACCTCCTAGGAAAAGGTACGTCAAACTACGACTGGAACATTGGGTTTAGTTCTGGGCATCGTATTTTAGGAAAGATAATAGTAAGCTAGAGAATGTCCAGAAGAGAACAACCAGGAAATCAGAATAGTAATCCCTCTCAAGACCATGCTGTATGGAATAGGTTGAAGGAACTACCGCGTTTCTCCGATAATAAGACCTATCCCGAAAATAAGCCCTCCCCTTACTGTGTAAGATTCCTCTAAAATAAGCCCTCCCCCGAAAATAAGCCCTATTGAGATTGCTACTGTAGTGAAGGTGATCCCCTGCGCTACACGCTACATTACGGTACCCTTTGTATGCACTGTTCCCCCCCCCAGGTGAAACGCACTCCGCGCTCCGAGCTGCATCCAATCAGAGCTCCAGCAGTGAGTGCGTCATCCTGTTCTTCCCCAGTGATTTGCTTATTGAATAAAGGTACATTTTTTTTGTTCACATTTACCTGCTTATTAAAATTGCTGTCAATGTTCATTAAAATAAGCCCTCCCCTGAAAATAAGCCCTCTGGTGTTTTTCTGTCCAAAAAAAATAAGACAGTGTCTTATCGGGGAAACACGGTAGGAAAGTTTAGACTTAAGGGAGAGTTATGACAGATGAAATAAAATATATTATAATCTGTCTTGCAGAAGAAAGATTACATATATTCTACTTAGACCCAGAGCCAGAAGCAATGAGTGAAAATTGTGGAGAGGTATACTTAGGCTTGGTACAAGTTTAAAAAAAATAACTCTGTAATGATTGGTGCTGTCTCAACATAAAATGAAGTGTCTTAGAAGCAGTGGGTTGTCCCTCACTCGAAGTCTCAAAATAGAGGCTGCATTACCACTTATTTGGGATGTTTTGGAGTTCAAACTCAGTTGTTACTTGAACTAGATGGCCTTTGATGTCCTTTACATCTATGAGATTCTGTAGTTTGTGATTCTGAAACAAAGAGGAACACATTTTGGGGAAAATGTTAAACCTTAAATGCTGCATATGCTATCTGGTTCTCCTCTATATTTCTCTGATAAAATTCAGTAAATTTCATTCAAATGTCTATTAATTAGAGGATTTACTAGTCAAAGGCTTTGTGGTAGTTTTTGGCTATGTAAAAATGGGTAAGATTGTGTACAAGGACACCTCCTAATCCAGCATATCTCTCTCTCTCTCTCTCTCTCTCTCTCTCTCTCTCTCTCTCTCTCTCTCTCTCTCTCTTTCTCTCTCTTTCAACCTACTATATATAAATACCTTATTTTATTATTGCCATGATTCCCTCTTGAATGTCAGCACCTGCTTCCTCATGGTTCCCAAAGAGTACTATATCTTCTACCTCAGAATAGCTTCTCCTTTCCTTTACCTCCCCCTTCCCTTACTAATGACTTTGTTATGGCATTTTCCTTCCTAGCTCCTCACCTATCTCACAGAATTACTCTGTAACAATCTTCAAAAACTTCAAAGCACCATATGAATGTGAATGCTTATAGTTACCATAATTATTGCATAATTACTCTGAGTCTGCAATATCAGACTCATTCTTGGTCAATCTATGGATTGCATGATGGATTTTAGGAGCTTCAAAACGTATTATATTACACAACAATTCTACTGCCCCTCCTGCTTACCAAAATGTAGGTAGGATGGGCTCTTGTAGCTAAGAAAGGATAAAAAAGAAAATGCACAAAATTAAACATTCTTCCATCATCTCAAAAATTAATTATGACATCCCTCCAAAAGTACACAAAGATGAGACCTTCTTCCACAAACTTTAATGAAGTTTCTTGAAATTGGCAACCAACTATGGAATATTTTAAGAGAGATACTTATAGCATTTACAACTGTCATTTTCTTGATCCTTTATCTCATTTAGCATATGGCATGTTGAATGCATAATTAATAGACCAGGTACTGTCTCTAGTAGAAAAAATAATACCTTTAATTTTAATCTGTCACCATACAAGACTAGCTATGGACATGAATCCTGATTAGTCATCATCCTCTTTACATAAGCACTTCCCTTCTCCCCTTACCTTTTGAACTCTTCTCTTTCCCCAAGGTTCTCATTCTCACTGAAAGCCCCTAAACCCTCATCCATACATAATAAGGTTTAAAGGTAAAAGTACTTGAAGGTGCCACTTCTTTATTCTGGTTACTAAGTGCTCCTTTCTGGCATATCAATGTCACTCGTGTTTCAGGAGAGTCTCTTAGCTCCTGTCATTAAGTGGCAAGATTGAAAATCCAAGAAAACCAACCATTAAGGGAAGATGTTAGTGAAAAATAGGACCTTACTGCAAGAGGTAAGAGAGGGAGCAAGACTACTGAGGATTACGGTAATCAAGGAGACGGATTAGATTGGGGCTTTTCTCTTAAGTAAAAGAACTGATAAGAATAACAACACAGAAGTACTTTAATTCTGAAATCAGTGGGATTTTTTTTCCTTTTAAAGAAAATTGCATTGAAGTCTCTCTTTTATATTAAAAATTGCATATAGACAATGGCTGAGAGCTATAATTTCACTTCGTGGTTTTAACCAATCTTGTCACTTCTCCAAAGTAGGCATTATGAAATTACACACACACACACACACACACACACACACACACACACACACACACAGCTATTATTATTGTAATTTAAAGGCAATCACTATTATTGAGCTCCTGGTACTGAAGAACCTCTATTATCCACAAATAATGCCTAACTAAAAAGAAAGTCTCTGAACATAATCTGCATAGATTAACATTTTAATCTGTTTGCATCTTTAGTTTTCAGTACTGAGGTGTCATTTCTCATTAGTGTTTTCAGATTTTACAGTAGCCAATGCCAGCTATACCTTTATACTTTGTTCTAAAACCATATGTGTGGAATTATATTGTAGTCATCTATTACATGAAATAATCTTAATATACACATTTAATTTTCAAAAATTTAATCCCTGACACAATTGTTGTCTCAGTATTTGAGAATAAGCAGCAGTCAAAATCTGTGTGATTTTCTTCTGGTTTTCAGTGTAAGATCACAACACACAAAGCAGGAATGAATCTTAGAAGTGCTCTAGTCAGCCCTGTCATTTAATAGATGCAGAAACTATCACTAAGTGGTGCTAAATAACCAGCCCCAAACATGTGGAAGGTAGATAAGTGACGGAAACCCATGTCCTCTGACTCCCCACCCACTGCCACTTCCTGAAAACCAAATTGACTGTGATTGACAAGACTGATTAGTTAGTCAGTTAGCAAACCTTTATGACATGCTTACTATGTATTAGGTACTATTCTAAATACTGGAGATATAAAGACTACCAAAACCACAGCCATTCCCCTCATCTTCTAGTAGAGAAGGCAAAACACAAATGACAGGGGAGCTAGGTGGAACAGTGAATAGAACACCAGCCCTGGAGACAGGAGGACCTGAGTTCAAGTCCAGCCTCAGACACTTGACACATTTACTAGCTGTGTGACCTTGGTCAAGTCACTTAACCCCAATTGTTTTACCTTCCCCCCTCCAATACCTAAATAAATGAAACACAAATGCTCTGAAAAACAAGATACACAGAGTAAATCATCATCTGCAAAGTGAGGTGATAACAGTAGCATTGGGGGTGAGCATTGGTGGGGTGTGGGAGGACTGGGAAAAGACTCTTGCACAAGGTGGAATTTAAGTTGGATCTTGAGGTAATTGTATGACTCCTGACTCTTCTGTCTTCATGCAGACCTTGCTGAAATTCACTACTCATGTCAAATAACCAAGAAATAGGTTATACTTTTGATGAGCGAGGCAATAAAATGTATTAAGCATGCATTACAAAGCAGACACTGAGATAGCAGGAACCAAGGTCACACACAGAAACAATTTAACAGTCCTTGCCATGACCACCTAACTTGAACTTTCACTTCAGCCTTCTCCCTAAAGGTCTTCTGCCTGCTATCCTGGTGACTTTAGCAAGTTCTCCAACCAGTGGAGCTGAGTTTCATCAAGCCTGGCTTGTGTTCCAGTACACTAGCTGTGTTTTAGCCCCTACCCTTGGTAATATGCAATTTAATGGCAAAGAAGGTTGTCGGAGCAAAGTCTTTGCTGTCAAAGTACGTAAGAAGTTGGTTGTTCTCAAAGCAAAGCTTGATGTGAGTCTAAGGAAAAGCAAAATGACAACTCCAGTCTGGAATCCCAAGTGCAAAATTATTTGGAGAATTAGAAGTGTTTTAAAATCTGGCTGTGACTCTCATTACCTCTGCAACTTGGGAAAGTCATTTAAATAATGATAATAGCTAGAATTCATACAGTGCCTTAAGGTTTGAAAAGTGCTTTATATATAAGAAATGTTGGTTGACATGAACCTCATTTGAATCTCACAATAGCTCTGTGAGAAAAGCACTATGGGAATTATTAAATCTCTGTTACAGATGAGGAAAATGAGAGATTGTCACACAGCTATTAAGTATTGAGGGTAGGATTTGAAACAAGATCTCTCACACTCCTACAATGGTTCCTTTTGTTTGCCACACTGTGCTATCTATCCAAACCTCAGTTTCCTCATCTGAAAAATAAGGGAATTGGATTAGATGATTTCTAAAAATATCCTATTAGAATCATATTGAACTTTAGCAACACACATTTGATTCTCTGTCAAATATTCGCTGTTCCACCTAATCAAGTGAAACCATAATTCATTAATAACATTGGCAATCTCAATCTGGAAGAGTTAATTAGATACAGGCATGTGGCTAACTGCATATAGGAATTCAGCAGTAGTAATTTCTTAACACTTGATAAATCTGGTGATACATCAAAAAGTCACATTGAAGGACATTGAAGCAACTGTTGTCAAGTGTGCACTTGTTCCTTAAATGGATGATCAAAAAAAAGTTTAGGCTCTACAGGGTGATCCTTTTTAAGAAAACAAATTAAGCTTATAAAAGAGAAAATCACTAATACAAGAAAAGAGGATTTTAGTAAGATTCTATGGTTAAAAATGTCCAGGTTTTATTGTGATTAATTTTCAATTATTGCTAAAGAATTCTTCAAAAGAGGATTTAAATGTCCCAGAGAAAGTTGGGAGAATTTCATTCTGTTATATCCCAGCATTTTAGAGCTGGCATATTAGACTCGTATTAAAAAAAAAAATGAGTCCTTTAGGTTTGAGACAACTAATAATACATAGGAAACCTAAAAATGTACTGTTACAGAGAAAAGTCCAATAATCACCTCTAAACAATTAGCAATTTTCTACTTCTTTTAAATGAATGATATGCAAATGACTGTACAGGCTGTCAAACTGAGCAATCTGAGTATGGAATAAGAGGCTTCTTAACCTTGCAGCAAAACAGACAAGACACAAGAATTGCCAATTATCCACAGGCAATTACTATATCTTTATTGATTATGATTCCACAAAACTTTTCCAAGTTCCATAAGGAGAATACCTGATTACAACACATGTATTAAGTAATCTGAATTTTTGCTGGTGGAGAGGAGGAGGGAAGAGCAGTTAAGGAAAATAATGTTGTGGTTGTTAATATTTTTATTTTAACAATGTAAATCTACTCTCTTATCTTGATTCAAACTCCTCCATTTATGCCCCAAAGGAAGTAAAAGAAATAGTTTTATTTTTTATTTGTAAAAACTTGCCACATAGGACCTGATTCTCCATAATGTTTGGAGTTGGCAAAGAATTCTCCTTTGGGACAATGTTTTCCATGAGATCTGATTCTGTAACCAAGTGAATACTATGATTGATGAAGAAGTAATGTAAAAGATGAGAGGGTTAACTCTCTATAGCTTCTAGGATCAAATATAGACACTGCTGCTTAGCTTATAAAATCCTTCACAGTCTAGCCTAAACCTAACTTTCTGACCTTATACACATCACCTTTCAGAATTCTACAATCCAGCCTCAGTAGCCTCCTCACTGTTTGTCACAGATGATGATCCATTTTCTGTTGACTTTGAATTGACTATCCTCCATACCAAAAATTAACTTCAACCTAACCTCTGCCTTTTAGAATACCTCATTTCCTTCACAATTCTGTTTAAGCCACTCTTTCAGCATGATGCCTTTCATTTGTGAGGTTTTTCTTTCTCCTATAATTCACTAGCAATGCAAACCATGCCTGAAATGTAGTAGGTACTTAATACTTGTTGATAGATAAAATGGTATAGGGAGTAGAGACAAAATGAGGGCCACAGTTGGAATGGGGAAATGATATCATCATTTGCCATAAAAACCACAGTATTACATCTGGACTGTGAACAAGCCAAAAGCAAAGCAAGATTTCTTGGCCATTATTTTTAAGATCAGATCCCTAATAAAGATAATGCAAGAGGTAGACATAACAAAGTCCTAAGTATCCATTATTGTGACTATAAATTCTTAAGAGGCTATATGTTCCTCCTGTTCTAGGAAAATGGAAGAATTGAGGGTGAAATCAGTTATAATTCACCTGGAGGTATAAGAGATTTGACTCCATTAGGCATTTGTGTTTCATAAATATTCAAATAGATCTGTGATCTCATGATTCAGTTCTCTCTATCCATATATATCACAACCCTTCCGCACCAGCTTATTCTATGCAACTCTGGTCTTTCTTATCCCCCAAATTCTGTAAGATGCTCACTCAATAAATCAGAGATCTGTCCTCGTGCCAGTGGAGCATTTTGTCTGTCCATCTTTCATCCCTAGTTCTTATCACATGTCCAATTCATCTTTTTTCCTACCATACAGTTCCTTGATGACATATTTTTTTTCCTATTACTGTTTAAGATTCTTCCTTGGTGATATGTTTTAGCCTATTCACGTCCCCCTTTGAATTGTCCTCTGTGTGATATGCATTTTTCAATCTGCAGAGGCAATGATTTCCATCTCTACAAATTTCAGGCATATAAGACCACCAATAAAATGTTAATGTTGAAATCTTTTCAATATTATTTTCATGTATATGAGAAACAGCAAATAGATCAATTCAGATGGATCAAAAGTATGTACAGAGAAGAATCACATAAAACGAATAGTAACATAGGAAAGGGCCAAATTTTGAAAAGCATTAAACACCATATAGAAGACTTTATATTTTATCTTAGAGGTAATAGGAAGTTAATGGAATTTATTGAGTGAGGGGAGAAGGGGTCACATGGCCAAATCTATGTTTTAGGAAAATAACCTTATCAATTGAGTGGAGAATGGATTGGAATGGACATAAACTTGATGGAAGGGAGGTCATGCAAAAAACTATTTAAATAGTCCACATGAGAGGTGATAAAAGATTGATTTAGGGGTAAATGGAGAGGAGGGAAAACAGACAGGACATGGTATAATAAGATTTGACACTTGATTAGGATATGTGGAGTAAATGAGATTGAGGACCTGAGGTTAACATTGTGATTCTGAGTTTAGATGGCAAGTAGTGCCCTTGAACTTAAGAGGAAAATTGAGCAGAGGGGATAGTTTGGGAGAAATATAAGATTTTGTTTTGTTTTTTAGACATAATGAGAATAGGATGACAATGAGTCATCCAATTTCAAATGTCAAAAAGGGAGTTGGTGATATGGGAGAAAGGTTAGGGCTAGATATGAATGTTTGTAAATCTCCTGCATAAAGATAATACATGAATCTATGGGAAACAGAATTTTACCAAGTAGGATAATATAGAAAGAAAAGAAGAGAAGAGGAGAGGGAAGGGAAGGGAAGGGGAGGGGAGGGGAGGGGAGGAGGAAAGGAAAGGAAATAGAAAAGGAAAAAGGAAAGGAAAGGAAAGGAAAGGAAAGGAAAGGAAAGGAAAGGAAAGGAAAGGAAAGGAAAGGAAAGGAAAGAGGGCCCACATATACTTCAAGAATGGATAAAGACTCCAACTCCAGCATAAATCTATTCTATATGTACTTGATCCACTTTGGCTACTATCTTATTTTCTATTTTCTTTAATGCCATTCAAATCTACATTTTCTATAATCATATATCAGAACTCTGAGATTAACATTTAAACATAGCAAGTACATAATATTTGATGGGGAAATGTTAAACATTTTTATAAATCTTTTCCATTTTTCTTCTGCTTATAATCCCTCTCTTTCCTCAGTTGAATATTTTTGTCAAGCTTTGTTTAAACTGGTTTTACACTTCAGTGATTCTCTTCCATTTAGATGATGCTTTTCAAAAGCATTCAGCATACTTCTTCCTAAAATTGTATAAAGGAGTTTAAGTCTAAACTTGAGTTGTTTTGTGCCCATATCTTTCTCTTGGACAACGTTAGGTATTTGCTGAATTCTCATGGTGTCCTCATGTATATAGCAATCAATTTATATTGGATACATTTCCAGATAAAATCTATAGTTGACCTTGATTGCACTTCTGTTATTTCCTATTCTTTTTATTTTTCATTTTCATTTGCTTTGTTCATAATTCAGGGTTGTAATTTTAATTTTATATTATATCATTTGTCTCAGTCATACTTTTTGTTTCTGTAATCAATTTTGAGTTTAGCTCTATTGTAATCATTGCACTATACACAGATAGATAGCTGCCTCTAGGGATAACTCCAATATTAACATTCCTTTTGCTTCATTAAAGCATTACCCATTTCTTTCTTTATGGTAGTATTTGATGTTCACCATTTCCCCCCATCTTTTAATTATTTTTTGTAGAAGGAAGTCTTCATGATATTAAAATGAGGGATTTTTTTATAATCAACAAGGCTTTAGACTTTCTCCTACCTTCTTTCTGAATCATGTTTTTCTAGGTATTTTCCCCATCCTCACATTTGCCTTTTAATAATTAAATATCAGGGTGTATATTGATGTGATTTAGTGGACTTTCTCAGTTTTTTTGTGGGGTAGTTAGGTTGCACAGTAGATAGTGTGACAGGCCTGGAGCCAAGAAGACCTGAGTTCAAACCTCAACTCAGACAATTACTAACTGTGAAACCCTGCTCAAGCCACATAACCTTGGTTGCCTCAGTTTCCTCATGTATAAAATGAGCTGTAGAAGGAAATAGAATATCTAGTACCTTTGCCAAGAGAACCTCAAATGGAGACACAAAGAGTTGGACATGACTGAAATATCTGAATAATAAAAAAAATAAATTTAATTGTATCATTTCTCTATTGCTTCATTCTTTTTTTTTCAACTGTGACTTGAGGGGTTTTTTTAATTATTTTTTTTAGTTCACATCATTCATTTCCACAAGATTATGTGTTACAAGTTAACTCCCCATTTTTCCCCTATCCACCACCCCAAAACAGCAATCCCACTGAATATCCCCTCCCCCAATCTGCTCTCTCCCATATCTTCCCCCATACCCCCTCCAAATTTCCAGTAGGGCATGGTGGATGTCTATGCCCTAGTGCCTGTATATCTTATTTATTACACAGTTACATGTAAAATAATAATAAGAAAAATATACATATATTTTAAACATTTTATTTTAAAACTTTGAATTCCAGATTCATTCCCTACCTCCCACTTCACCCACCCTTACTGGGAAGATGAGCAATTCAATATAGGTTGTACAAGTGTAGCTATGCAAAACATTTCCATAGTGGATATATTGTGAAAGACTAACTATATTTCCCTCCATTCTATCCCACCCCACCCCCACTAATTCTATTCTCTACTTTGATCCTGTCCCTTTTCAAAGTGGGTGCTTCCAACTTCCCTCCCCCAAAGCCTGCCCTCCCTTACATCATCCTCCCTCTCATCCCCTTCATCCCTACTCTCCTGTAGGGTAAGATACCCTTTTTAATTGTCTATGTCATTCCCTCTCTAAGCCCAATTCAATGAGAATAAGATTGCCTCATTCCTTTTTGCCTTCCTGTTCTTCCCCTCCATTGTAACAGTTTTACCTTGCCTCTTCTCTATGAGATAATTTACCCCATTCTATTTCTCCCCATCTCCTCTGATTATATCCCTCTCTCATCTCTTAATTTCACCTTTTAAGTATCATCCCTTGCTATTCAATTGGTCCTGTGCCCTCTGTCTATATATACCTGTACACATATATACACTCACTCACATATGTATTCATACACCCATAAACCCTCCTATATAGACATATATATATATATGTATATATATATGTATGTGTATATACGTAATATATATTCTGTTCAACTATTCTCATGATGAGAAAGTTTCATAAGTTACAATTATCATTTTTCCATGTAGGAATTTAGGTAGTTCAACTTTGATAAGTTCCTTGGGATTTCTTTTCCCTGTTTGCCTTCTCATGCTTCTCTTGCTTCTAGTATCTGAATGTCAAATGTTCTATTCAACTGTTTTTGTTTTTTAATCAAGAATGCTTGAAAGTCCTCTATTTCACTGAATGGCCGTATTTTCCCCTGAAGCATGATATTCAGTTTTGCTGGGCAGGTGATTCTTGGTTTTAATCCCAGCTCCTTTGCCCTCCAGAATATCATATTCCAAGACCTTCAATCCCTCAGTGTAGAAGCTGTCAGATCCTGTGTTATCCTGATTGTGTTTCCACAGTATTCAAATTGTTTCTTCCTGGCTGCTTGTAATATTTTCTCCTTGATGTAGTAACTCTGAAAACTTCCTAGGAGTTTTATTTTGGGGCTCTTTTTCAGGAGGTGATTGGTTGATTCTTTCAACCTCTATTTTGCCCTCTGGTTTTAAAACAGGGCAATTTTCCTTGAAGGATGTTTTCTAGTTTCTTTTTTGGGTCATGGCTTTCAAGTAGTCCAATAATTTTTAAATTATCTCTCCTGGATCTATTTTCCAGGTCACTGGTTTTTCCAATGAAATTTCAGATTGCCTTCTATTTTTTCATTTGTTTGGATCTGTTTGATAGTATCTTGATTTCTCATAAAGTCACTAGCTTCCATTTGTTCCATTCTGAATCTAAAGGAATGTTTCTCTTCAGTGAGCTTTTGAGATTTTTTTTTCCATCTGACAAATTTGACTTTTTAAGGCATTCTTCTCCTCATTGGCTTTTTGAGCCTCTTTTGCCATTTGTTAGTCTATTTTTTTAAGGTGTTATTTCCTTCTGACTCTCATTTCATAATTTTCTTGCATCATTCTCATTTCTCTTCACAATTTTTCCTCCACTATTTTTGTTTAGTTTTCAAAATCCTTCTTAAACTCTTCTATGTCCTGTAAGCAGCTAATTTCTTTTTATGGAAGGTTTTGGTGCAGGAGTTCTAACTTCGATGTCTTCCTCCTGTTCCATGTGCTGATGCTCATGTTGCCACTCAATTACTTGACTTTTGAGCTTTTTGTCACAGTCAAACTCTGCTACCAGAGGGGGGAGCTTTGCCCCAGTGGCTAGTGTTTTCTCAGCTGCTGGAGCTATGAGTTGGGTGCCTTCTCTGAATACTCCACACGCTCTGGGAAAATGGTCACATCAGGACTTCCACGCCAGACAATGATCTAGATGCAGTCAGGTTACAGAATGATTACCCATCAGACTGGTTGCTTGGTCCCTCTACAATCTGCAGGCCAGGAGCTCTGAAGCAGCACATGCCAGTGGCTGGACAGCCACCACGCCTAAGCCGTTTCTCACCCTGGGTGCAAAGGCTGATCACACTCCTGAATTTCTAGGTCCCAAAGTCCACACTGCACTGACCTCTTACTTTGTCCTTAGCATCAATGGGTTGATAATTCTGCAAACTGCCACAAGTGGTCTGAAGCCCCTCCAGCCTATGGCTGGTTGTAGCTGCCCTGAGGCTAAAACTTCCAGCTTGCCTGGGGCTGGGCTGGGCTTCCACAACACTGCTCTGGCCCCTTCCTGCCAGCCTGCCAGGCAGTCTTCAGTTGATAGTATCTCTGTCACTTTGTGGGTTCTGTAGCTCCAAAGTTTGTTTAGAGTCATTTTTAAAATGAATTGGAGGAGGTGGGAGGGGGAGCCCCATGGAAGGATGGTTTCTACTCCAACATCTTGTCTCTGCCCTGGCAATCTCTCTACTGCTTCATTCTTTAAAAAAACAAACAAACAAACAAATAAAAACAATGTTGATGCAGAGACTGATAGTATTTTCAGGAAGATCTTTCTGTGAAAACTCATCATCAATACTTCAATATTAAAGTCTAAATGCCCATAGAATAAAGTTTCTTCCTGCTTTTGAATGTCCAATAAAACCTAGTCTGTTCATTCCTTTCTTGACCTTTTCCAGGAGTGCATGTGGGCCATCTTTCCATTTGGATACAATTTCCTTCTGTCTTCTGATTTTATTTATACTATGTTGGGTTAAGATTGATGGTATTAGACTTCTCCAGAAAAATGTCACTCCCTTCATTACTCATGGGGTAAGGCTCTCACATTGAGAACACTGAGACCAATCGGTCTGTTGACGTATTGTATTCCTAGCATCCTCTACTTGTCTTCCTACCTTTTTCCATCATCAATGCAAAATTGGAAGGAGGTCACAGAAGACTGCAGGCTATTTCTTTTCTTTTTGCTTCATAGGTTGTCACAACTAAAAACAAAAAATCAAAACCTGGAGGCCAGGCAACACAACTCTACCCAATTATCTAGGTTGTTTCTCACAAAAGTAACTCAGTCAAATCCTGTACAAGTGTGGTAGAATTTACAAAACGTGTTCTATTGGCATTGACTTTGATTGCCAAGGGTCCCCTCCACCCAGATAAAGCATTGAAGCAGGCTTTTGTTGAGGATTTCATATCATTTCTTAATTGCTCTGGCTGCTGGATTTATGAATATCTTGTATGTTCTTGCAACACAGCAATTCATCATATGGAGACTAAGGCTGTTATTTTAATCATTACTCCCTTCAAACAGCCACACTGAACATTGAATTAGCTAAAGGGGTGTTACATTTGAAATATATCAAAACAAGAAATAAACCAACAAGTGAGAAAATAGATCATCTCTCAATTTAACAAAATCTATAATGTTCTAAAATGTAAATATGTGATACAAAAAGAAATCTTTCACAAAACAGAAGTTCCTTAGACTGCTCATTCAGAATTTGAAACTTAGTTAAGTTCCAAGGGGCGGAAATACGCTATTCTGGGAGTTCAAGAGCAAGCAAGGTGCTTCAATTCCTCTCCAGATTTTCTTTGCTGAAAACAAGAACTTTCTATATTTGCTTAAGAGGCTGGAGAGCATTAAGGTGTGGAAATAGAGGAACTTTTGTGGGCTTGCCATAAGGTTGCTTATTTCCTCTTGATCATATTTTTCCAAATTTCTAAATTACTGAAAATGAAGAGATGAATATTCTTTCAGGTTCCATTTGTAGTTTTTGTAACAAAAAACAATTAAAGTAAACTTCACTTGTAATTTTATAACTATCTAATTAAACGATACTTTTGAATTGAATACAGTAGGGTAGAGCCTAAAATATTTTTCAAGATTATCTATTTCAATAATTTTTACAAAGAACAAAAATTAGATTCAGCAAGGCTTAATGAGTTTATGGAGATCGTAGGAAGAAGAGAAATAAACATTAATTAAGTACCTACTATGTGCCTGGTGCTTTGTGAATATCATCTCTTTTGGTCCTCACAACCCTGGAAGGTAATTGCTATTATTATTCCTATTTTACAGTTCATAAAAATGAGGCAGACTGAGGTCAGATTACTTGTGCAGGGTCATCCAACTGATAAGTGTCTGATGTCAGATTTGTGCTCTGGTCTTCCTGATTCCAGGCCTGGCACTTTATCTACTATGCCACCTAGTTGCCTCTCTAGCAGATGGAAGAGTCTGATTTAATACCTTAGTATGCCAACTACCCTGATCTCACAATGAAAATGCTGTTTCTTCCAACATTTCAAATAATAACTAGAGAAAATATGTAAAGGTATTAGAATTTCTTGCAGCTATACACATCACTTTCCATCCTATTATAGCACTGTAATGAATAAAACAGTAGAGTCTAGAGATCTCATTTTGAAATTTGCTATTGTGAAACTACAGGAAAAGATTGAGCAGGTGGCATGTGTGAGAGCAATGCAGGTGGATTACTTACTATTTACTACTGCTGATCATTAAAGGCAGCCAGATGTCTACCTAGCCACAAATGTGAGGTGGCATGTGACTCATTAACTTCATTGTGATTTGTTTCTGGAAATAATTAACTCAACTACCTATTTTTGTGCCTCTGAAAAATAATTTTCTCCTATTAGATACCACAGCTGGTTCAACGATTGAAATGTTGAGTCCTTTGCAGTCAGAGATCCCTGATTTGAATCCTGGCTCAGCTGAACACTACATTCTGAACTTGGGGAAATCATTTTTCTTCTTTAGAATACAGTTCCCCCATCTATGTGTAAAGAAAGAGGAGGAGAGTTGCATGATCCTCTTCAGCATTAAATTCTGTGATCCTGTGATGTCTAGTTTTATTCTTCCCTTAACATAATTCTGTAAACATTATTGTTCCCAAGGAAGGAAGGAAGGCCTTCTGAGTCGTTAGTCTCAGATAACGTGTAAATTAAGGGACTTTAGGAAGATGGGCTTGCCCTGAAATGCCTTTTTTTATTGGCCCACCACAGCACCTTCAATTACACCCTGGAGAATTTATCCTATTGGGTAAATTGTCTTAGATTTATGAATTTGGGAATTTCTTGTTCAATGCCTCTAGATATTAAGATATTTTAAAAATAGTTATTATTAAAATTTAATCTTAAATTATTTTATCCCATAGAACATAGGACAAGATATCATTGCGAGGAGGAATATGAAGCAATGTGTCTATAGCATAGAGTATTACAGAGAGAGAGCAGCCAGGGCAGTCAACCTGTGCATCTTGGGGAGATGGGCACAGATAGGGAAAAGTACTACTTTTCATGTACCACATTATATTGTAATAATAGTAACTCACATATATTGTTTGAAGATTTACAAAGTATTCCTTTCACTGCAATCTTTTAAATAGTTAAGACTTTTCTGATTGATACAAGCCCACTATAATTCCTCCACCCCAGGCATCTGACCATGCTTCCCCTACCATGCTGTCCCGCCACATTGCCTCTGTCATTGACCCTGGAACTCCCACTGGATCAATCTGATTGATGAAATTTGTTTCCCAGAGGAGTATTCTGTGCTCATGGTTAGTTCATGCTAATACAATAAAAATAACACTATGAAAATTAATTTATACATTTAATGTTATACCAGTAGAATTACCAAATATGATATTGATAAAATAATAACAAAATTCATTTGAAAAGCCAGCTCTTAGCCCACATCAGTGCTTTACTTTTATCATTTCCTGTACAGAGTACATAATAAATGCTTGTTAAAAGCTTTTCCATTCAGTAATTTATCACCATTTCATAGGGGGAAATTTAGCCTCAGAGAATGTAAATGACTCACCCAAAACTATTAAGCATCAGAATTAGGGCACAAACCCCAGGTTTTTGACTCTAACACCAATTACATTCTTTCAGTAGTAGCTATGTATGTAGATGGTTTGTTATTTATGAAAAGAATTCATTTCAATACAATAAATATTTATTGAGAATATGCTATCTGTAAGGCACTAGGTTAAGCACTGGGAATTCAAAGATAAAAACAACAGAATCCCTGACCTTGAGGACTTTATGATAGAGGTTTGGGGAGTGTGGGGATATGATCAAGGAAATCAGCTAACAAAAGTCTCAGATGTTCCATATCTGTGCGTCAGTCAGTTAACTAAATTGTTTCATACATGCCAAGCACTATTTCAAAATATATCCCCTACTCTGAAAAAAAAAACCACATTTTAATAGGGTAGATGGCATACAAGTCACTATGCACACACAAGATATATATTATATAGAAAGAAAATATAATGTATAAGATTACATATATAATATAAATGTTATATATTTAAATATATGGAATGAAAGTGAGGTAATTTTATAGAAAATTATTCAGAGAACCAGGATTAAACTATAACATATATTATATCGTGTTAGTATTCAATTGATATAAATAATATTTATACATTAATAACATAATTAGTAATTCGTTAATGACATTTGTAACAAAAGATTGTTGGATTATATGTATTAGACTGTGAGCTTTTCCATCCTGTTACTGTCCCCCTTCCTCTTTTTCCTTCATTGCAGATTCTTGCTAGGGCTTTATATGAACATGAACAGAGACCTGGACTTGTTGAAAATATAAAAATTAAAATGGTGGGATTTATCTGGAGCACCCCAAAGTTCCCACAGCCATAAAACCTGCAAACAATGAAGTTTGTCTTCTAGTAATTGTCAGTTGAGATTATTGCTTCAACTATAAATGAAGGTCTTAGGGAAGAGTGGAGAAATGTTGGGGGAGGAAGGAGGGGAATGAAAATCACTTAACATTGACAGCTTTCTATAAAATTATCCTTGGAGAACAGTGAAATTTTTCACAAGATCTAAATATTTAATTTACATAGTAGGCTAAAAATGGTGAGATGCAGATGAAAGACTAAACATAATTATAAACTGCCAACAAAGCAATTATCTTACAATATTGCTTTCAAAGGAGGAACGTTTTTTGCCAAATTTAATACTATGTTCATCTTTGCTAGTCTGTTTGAAGACTACAGAGTAATATTAATATTGTGGTTTTGTTGACCCTTTTTATCTGCATTTGCCATTATACCTTCTTTGAAGAAAATTCCACATAGAATTAATACTAAGTCATAATAACAACAATTGCTTCTTGTGACTATTTTTAAATATTTCCATAACACTTCAAGTTTTTTTTAATTAACCTAAATTTTGTTTCTACCATCTAACTTTGAAAACATTCAGCTATCAGTTTCCTTGATAGATAAGTGGATAGATACAGCTATAGATTAGATATAGATATAGCTTTGGGGAGATATAGGATGCCCAAAGAGGAACAGAAGTCAAACCATAAGTTTGATTCATTTTTTTTTCTATTTGATTCAATCAATAAATTATTTCATTGTGATATAGACAGAACCACAACACAATATAAATCCAGTGTCACTTTACGGTCTTCAGAATGGTTGTCTTTATAAAATCATGAGCTATGGACTGACAGATGTTAAATCATTTAATAAATACTTAATAAATACATAGAAAAGTGCCTATCCTAATCTAATCTCCATGTAGAACATACTCTGGAGAATGCTGATGAGAATAGGGATTAGTAAATTGCAGAAGTATAGGATGGGGGAGATATGTAAAGAAAATAGAAAAGGAGAAGAATAATAGAAGGAGGTAAAAAGACAGAAAGGAAGGAAGGATGGAAGGAAGGAAGGAAGGAAGGAAGGAAGGAAGGAAGGAAGGAAGGAAGGAAGGAAGGGAGGGAGGGAGGAAGGAAAGAAATAAAAAGAAAAGTCCCTGCCTTGAGAAGCTCATGTTCTAATGAGGGAAACTACATATGAATAAGTATGTACATACAAAATATAAAAAGAAAGTTATTAGGCAAAACCAGAAAGAAGGCACTAGCAGTGTGAAAAAGGGCAGAAGAGGTCTCCAGTAGAAATGGGGATTTGAATTGAAACCTGAAGGAAGCCAAGGAATCTAAAAGGTAGAAGTGAGGAGAAAGAGCATTCCGAGCACAGAGGACATCCAGTAAAACCCAGAGACAAAAGATGGAGTATCAAATGATAGGAAAAAAACATGTAGATCAATTTGGAAGTTTAAAAAGACTAGAAAGGTAGGAAGAAGCTAGATTGTTAAAGGCTTCAAATGCCAAACAAAAGATTTTATATTTAATCCTGGAGGAGAGAGCTACTGCTGTTTATTAAGTGGAGAGGACTGAGGGCATAGTGATATAGTCAGACCTGTGATTTAAGAAAATCACTTTGGTAGAGGAGTGAAGGACAGACTGGAGTGGGAAGAGACTTGAGACAAGGAAACCAATTAGAAATTTATTATGATAGCCTAGGTGACAGTGATGAGGGCTTGAACTAGGCTGGTGGCTGTGTGATTAAAGAGGACATATATGAGAAATGTTATGAAGACAGAAC
This sequence comes from Petaurus breviceps papuanus, assembly GCF_028583685.1. Classification (NCBI taxonomy): domain Eukaryota; kingdom Metazoa; phylum Chordata; class Mammalia; order Diprotodontia; family Petauridae; genus Petaurus; species Petaurus breviceps. Next base: position 9,519,152 of record NW_027186304.1, on the reverse strand, counting down.
AGTAAAATTTTCCATCGGCTTAGATATATGGTATTGGATATGAGTGAGAGTGAGGATTTGATGATGACAATGAGGTTAGAAACCTGGATAATAGAGACCATTGTGATGCCTTCAGCAATAATGGGAAAATTGAGAATAGGCAAGAATTTGGGGAGAAAATGATGAGCTTGTTTTGTACCTAATGAGCTTGAGATTCCTATGGAAATCTAATTCATGTCCAAAAGATAGCTGATAATGTGGAACCAGAAATCAGGAAAAAAACTGGGGTTGTTTCAGAATAATCTACATAAAGATGATTGTTAGACTTTTGAGAACTGATGACATTTCCAGGTGAAACAGCACAGATGGAGAGGAGAGCCTATCACAGAACCTTCAAAGACATTCATAGTTAGAGATCATAATATGGATAAAGATCCAGCAAAGGAAATTAGGAAGGAGCTGCTAGATTGCTAAGAGAGTAATCAACAGAAAACAGTGTCAGAAAAACCTACCAAAAGAGAGATTATCCAGGAGATGATGATCAAGAGTGTCAAAGGCTTCTGAGAGGTCAAGTAGAATAAGGATTGAGCAAAAGTCATTAGATGTAACTATTAAAAGATCACTGGTTCCCTTGAAGTGGGTAGTTTCAACTATAAGGATGAAAGCCATTGTGATATGATGAATAGAGAGCAAGCCCAGAAGCCCAAAGACCTAGATTCAAATCCTGCTTCTGACACTTACTGACTGTGTAACACTAGACAAGTTACCTTATCTCTCAGTATTCTAGGCAGCTTTCTTACACTGTCAGATGCAGAGACAGTGCTTTGGAAGAGGAAATGATCTGTATTGACATAGTACTTTCTCACTCAGGAGTTTCTTATACCAATGAAATAAGTCTAATATATATGAATATAAAGGAATTAATATTCCATAAGAAACCACAAGTATGAAGGATACATAAATAGATGAGGGGACATGAATTTATAGAGAAGGAACTTGGAGTACAATGTTCCAAATGATTGCAATAATGCAAACAAAAAACATCCAGAATCTGATTATGTTAGTTGAACAATATAAGTCTCAGGGTATAGAATTTAAAAGACACCTTACTCCTCTCAGTAAAACAGTCGATGACTATGGGTGAGGAATATTTCAAAAACTGCTGAACAATATTACTGTACTAGCTGACTTTTTTTTCTTTGAGGGCAGTTGGGGTTAAGTAACTTGCCCAAGGTCATGCAGCTAATTTAGTGTGTGTGTGTGTGTGTGTGTGTGTGTGTGTGTGTGTGTGTTTTAAGTGTTTGAGACTGGATGAGAACTCAGGTCCTCCTGACTCTGGGGCTGGCACTCTGCTCACTGCACCATCAAGCCACACGTAAAGCATCATTTTAAAGGTATTTTTTTTTTTGCTTTTTGGAGGGCAATTGGGGTTAAGTGATTTGCCCAAGGTCACATACCTAGGTTTTGTGAATCTATTTGTTAAGTGTCTGAGGTCGGATTTGAACTCAGGTCCTCCAGTTCTCTATTCACTGCACCACCTCTAGCTGACTTTTTAAAATCACTGTGTTTTATTATAAGAAAAATATTCCATAGGATGGTGGAAATTTATCAGAAATAATGAACATAAAGACTAAAGGCATCAATACCATTTTCTTTTTTTTTTAAATCTACTAAACTGCTTAATATGTCCACAATGCAGATACTAGAATGTTAATACAATCGCATGCAGTAGAGTCAGGCTCACCTACAACTGGGGCACATACTTTATTACTAGTCATTGTCCCTAGTGATGGTGTTTGTGAATGACTTCCTTTCCTTTGACGATGAAGCAGAGCCACACTCTTCCAGACACCCCTTTTCATATCCACTTATGACCTTTTCACCCTAGTGTAGGCCATGAAGCGTTGGAGAGCAGTCCAATGGGCTTAAAATAGAGAACAAATTCATCCATCAAATACCTCAAATTTAATGTATTCTTCACAATGGGAAAGACAAAGCTCAAATCTTCACAAGGAACAAAGCTAGATGTCTGGCAAGAAGGAACTCGGAACTCAGTCCCTAGTCTTGGGGTAAAAGGCTTTGGCTGCTTAAGAGGGAGCAGAGCAAGAGTCAAGTTACTGAACTCAAGGGAACAATGTCAGAACGGGACCAGAAAAGACCTATGAGCTCTGTTGTTCCTTCTATTCTTTCCCTGTTCTAGGACTACTCCCATTATCTGAGGTAAACTTGAACATATTGACTAAGTAGCCAACAAGAAAGCTAAGGTATCGCAGCAAAATGGAGCCACAGATTATTTAAGGAAAAAAATATTGGGAGGAGGGAAGATTTGTATTTAATCCCACTACACATAAAAATGGGATTTCTTGTTGATAAGATGAACATTATTGAATTAATACATTTTATGTAAAAATAGAAAATCACTTAGATTAAAAATTCCCCTGCCCATAAAAAAATAACAATCTGAACTTTTCTATATATTAATTTCAGTTAGCTGTGAAGAACGCAAAATTAAATTAAATCCTTAACCATTCAAAAAGTTAAGTTAATTATTCACATTATGAAAATGCATTCACCAAGTGGATTAAAAAAAACATCATCTCAGAAGAATCTAAATTGCACTTTTCCTGGAGAAAAACATAAAGATACATACATACTGGCAGCTAGCAACATAAAATCATCATTAAGGACAGTGTTAGTTAATAGATAGTCTAATAGATAGTACAACTTGCTGTTGTACTCTGAAATAGTAAAAGAACCATGGGAAGGTATTGATTTTCTTGATGGATCCTTCACAAATGATTTGCTAAACAATATGTGCAAGAAGTACATAGTATGGTGATTAAAGGGGCTTTAATGTGCATAGATAAAGGTAGCAGCCACACAGTGAGAGCTCAGCTACAACAAAACACGGACATTGATATGGTACATGAGGCAACTGGGTGAAGCAGCGGATAGAACCCTGGATTAGGAGTCAGGAAGACCTGAGTTCAAACACACACTATCTACGTGACCCTTGGGTAAGTCATTCAACCTCTGTCTGGTTTAGTTTCCTTCAGTATAAAATAGGGATAATAATGGCACATACTTCCAGGGTTGCTGTGAGATCATATTTGTAAAGCACGTGGCAAACTCCTAAAGTGCTATACAAATAGCTATCATCATTAGATTTTCCAGAAAAATGTTTAAAATTATTGGCACTCTATCTACAGTTTTCTGTAAACACTGTCTCCCCCTTCATTTATTCATTTTCACGTGAGAAAGCTTACAAAACCCCATTTAATATGAAATTAATTAGAAATATATTCAATGCCAAGTTAGAAATTAACCATCCTATCAATTAACTTTTTTCCCCTTCCCATCCTATTATAATTTATTCCCTCCGTATCATCTGGAATTAATCTGCACCTAGGTTCTAATGGAGATAAAAACACTCTATAATTGGATCTTTTGTGGGAAGCTTACATTTCTAGAAATCATACATGTTTGTAACCACAGATCTATAAATCAACTGCTTGTATTTATCCAAAAAGAGAAAATGAGATGACAATAACTCCAGCTTAGAAATATACAATGTGTCCGCTATAGGGAAAAAAATGGAAATCACTAAGCCCTTTCTTTCCCTCCATAGATACTTTCTGCATACAAATGTCTTTGGACTTTCCATAGCTTCAAAAAGAAAAGCCAATGAAAAGATCTTTATCTTCATCACACATTTTGACTCTATTTCCTCCTTTGTGAGCTGTGACCTTTCAGACCTACTCAAAATTCAGAACTTAAAAGGATTACTGAGTTGAAAGATATCATGGTTCTGTCATTGTTCCCTAGAGAGGATAGCTAACAGTGTAATAACGATTTTTACAAATGACTTCTAAGCAAAGGTCCCAAAGATCTATTTTAATTTCAATGTGAAGAAATATCTTTATAAATATATTTCATTTTTCCTCCACAGGCACCATCATCTATATTTTAGATACAGGTCCATATCATATACTGCAAATCCCTCACAATCACTTTACATCAGAATTGGACACAATATTTACCCATATATTGGAACTCATGTAAAATAGTGCAATTGGCTTTAATGAAGTCTCCCTTTTAAGTTGACCCCTGCTTCTACTCAGATGTTCCAGAGACACAGAAACCACCTGTTATGGCAGTAAGAAAAAAAAAGACACAGGTAGGGTTTTCACTCACTCAATGAGTTCCATAAAAAGATACAGGTGGGGTTTTCAGTCGCTCAGTGAGTTCCATAAAAAGATACAGGTGGGGTTTTCAGTTGCTCAGTGCGTTCCATAAACATTGCATGTGTAGGGTACCTGGTAGAGAGAACTGGCTGAACTGACCAAAGCCTTCACATATAAGTCCAGAAACCAGATCTGACTTTATAGGAGCCATTTGCCATTATAGAGGCTATCTCCAATGAGTTGATTCATATTCTCCATCATTTACTATCACGAGTCACTTACATTCCCTCACTTATGAAGTAAGGTTGGTGTGAGTGCAAGCAAGGTGGAATTTTTGTCCTCCTCCTCCTCCTTCTTCTTCTTGTTTCCCAGGCTCCTGCTAAATTGTAAACATCTGAAGGATCATTCTCCTTTCAATTTTGATAATTCACAGCTGCATTGAGTCACATGGGCTTGTAATAGTAATGGAATTTAAAGATGCCCCTGTATTGCCTTAGTTGTTTGGGTTGAGTGTTAAAACCCAGAGCCTGTGAATCCCTTTGGGGGATGGACTTGTTGATGTGAAAAGAGAGGGATGGGGGTGGAGCCAAGATGGCATAATAGGAGCATGACCTTCCCCTGGCTCCAGCTTCCACTTTCCCCAATCCATGTAAAAAGGGGATTCTAAACAAACATTGATGCTGCAGAACCCACAAAATGACACAGAGAATCTATCCTCCCACTGAGGACAGCCCAGCAGGCCGGCAGGAATCGAGCTCAGCACTCCGGGAGCTGAGCCCAGCCCCACGCTGAGGCTTTAGCCCCAGGGCAGGCCTGACCAGCTGCCAGCCAGAGGGACTCCAGATCAGCAGCAGCTGTCCCATTTCCAGATTTATCAACACATAGATGGGAAGGACAAAGTGAGAGGTCAGTGCAGTCTGGACTTTGGGACAAGTGGTTGTGCTTGGCTTTTGCCCCTCAGGGCAAGAAGGCACTGAGATACCAGCACAGCCAGCCTGCCCCACATAGCAGCTTCAGCTCCTTGGCCTGCAGAGTGTAAGGGGACCAAGCACCAGTCTGAGGGGTAATTGCTCTTGCTTTAACCTTATTGGATCTGGATTGCAGTTTAGAGTGGAGGTCCTGGGGTGTGTGTCCAGCTTGCCAGGGCATGTGGAGACCTCAGAGAGGGCACCCATCTAATACCTCCTGCAGCTGAGAAAACCCGAGCATTTGGGATGAAATTTTCCCTGTCTGGTGGCAGAGTCCTACTGTGGCAAAAAGCCCAAAAGTCAAGTAATTGAGTGGCAAAATGAGCAGGCAAAGGAAACAAAGCAGACAGAAGATTCCAACATTACATTCCTATTTTGGGGACAAAAAGGAGCAAAGCATGGAACAGAAGGAAAACAGTGAAGTCAGAACTCCTGCACCAAAAGCTTCAAAGGAAAATACAAGCTTTTTACAGGCCATAGAGGACCTTAAGAAGCAGATAAGAGAAGTGGAGGAAAAATTGGAAAGAGAAATGAGAATAATGCAAGAAAATTATGAAATGAGAGTCAACAGCCTGACTGAAGAAAATAATACCTTAAAAAACAGACTGACTCAAATGGCAAAGGAGGCTCAAAAAGGCAATGAGGAGAAGAATGCCTTAAAAAGCCGAATTTGCCAGATAGAAAAAGAATCTCAAAAGCTCACTGAGGAGAATCATTGCTTCAGAATTAGATTGGAGCAAATGGAAGCTAATGACTTTATGAGAAATCAAGATGCTGTTAAACAGATCCAAACAAATGAAAGAATAGAAGGCAATGTGAAATATCTCATGAAAAGAGAGGGCTGAACTTGGAGGAGCTGGTGCCATGGATTTAGAGAGGCACAAGCAGAGGAAGAGAGACAGAAGAATTTTTGGAAGAAGCATCATGGTGGCAGAGAGGAAGAGAGGATTGCTGAGGGCTAGTTTGAGCTGCCCAAGATTGTTGAGAGCTGCCACCTGAAGCTGCCAAGGACTGAGGAGACATGGCTGTGATGCTGGTACTTTGTCTGTTTTGATGTTGTTTTGCCAGATTCGTCCACTGGTGAAGGACAGTGCTGTTGTTGCAGATGTTCTGGAACCTTGCTGTTGGTTCAGAAGCCCTGAAGAAGGATTTTCTTGTTTTATATTTACAGAAATCCTGGAAGAGGGTTTTGCTAATGTTTTCAGGGCTCCTATGACTGTTCTGCAGACATAGAATGAATTAATGAGGACAACTAGCAATGTATCTTTTGACCTTGTTAAGCTTTGTCTCCCCAGGAACAGAGATTGCTGAGAACTTGCCTCAGGTCAAGATGAAGAAAAGACCTCCATTTGGGTATTAAATGCTGTGCTTAAGCTTGTTGTAACTCAGGAGTAGATGGCCTTTCCAGTTGTGATCCAGGGATGGGAAACTTTTGACATTTTTGTGCTCTGTGACTGACCAAATGAAAGTACTTTGTTTATCATTGGAAATTAATCTCCATATGAGAAGAGGGTCTTTGGGATTGATTAAACTAATGTACTTTCCAGGGGTGGAGTAATACTTGGAAGAGGGACTTTGTGATTGCCTAAATGAATGTACTTCCTAGGGGTGGAGTAGTACTGAGAAATTATTGAATTATACTTGGTGAATGCTGTATTTTGAATGATGCTACATTTTTATTTTCTCTGTTCTTAATTTGTCAGTGAATAAAATGGAGAGCAGCTATGCTGGTATTTTGAACCTTTGGGAAGTTGTCTTTGTTTGGCATTACAGGGCTTTGGTGCCTTCTGGCTCTGAGAGAATTAGTCAAAAGTGTATGTATATTCTGAGGGGAGATACTGACTTGGGGGCTCAGTCATGGAAAGACATTGAGCTATTATTAATTGCCATCCCACTCCATTCTCTGCTGTGAGTGTGAATCACTCATCAGGGTTTACAGAGGAGACCTCTGATACAAACCCCTGTGAGAAAAATGGAACACTGGACTAGAATAAAGTACTACAGGAAAGTATGGGCTTTAGTGAAACTAGGATAGTTATCTGTTATTTCCCAATTATTGTGTTACTTTTTGTAGAGCCTGAGTTTAAGTGGAGTAGCCCTGCCCCAGACTATGCTGGAGGAGTAGAGGCCTTGGAACTTTGCTGTGCCCAGAGCCCAGACCAGACAGGCTCCTCCCCATGTATGGCTAGGGGAGGACAAGCTGCCCAGAAGTTGAAGTGGTATGGACCAGAGACAGAAGCAGGGGCAGGAGCCCCTGTAGTCTGCTGTGCTTAGACTCAGGCAGGAGCCAGGAGTTTTTCCCAGATAAAGATGAAAACTTTGTAGCAAGGCAGGAGCACTAAGCATGCCATGTTCCCCTGGGATGGTTTGGGAACTGGGGTGCCATTGTCTATGGTGGGAATGGGGGAAGTGCCATGCCCCCTGAGGACCCACCCTGTCGGCTTTGTCACCCAGTCGCCCCCCAGGACTTGGAAGTGGGGGCTAGAACAGTGTTAAGACTGGAACTCTTTGCTTCATTAGAGCATGTGTGCACCTGAGAGTTCCAGGTGAAAGCCTGTAATAGCAGTGTAGGAATAAAGACACACCCCCTAGAGGATTTCACTTGAACTTTATTTTGGATTATAAACTACTGTGACCTAGGGGTGGAGCATGTTGTGTTTTCTGCTACCTCTGGAAATGTGTGGGGTAAGGAAAGACCATAGCCCAGGATCCCCTGATTGTATAACAAGAATTTTGGAACAGTAATGTTATGTTAAATATTTTTGTGTCTGTTTAAAGCTATGTGGCCACCCTGAGAATTATTATGTTATTATGTTGCTATGGATGTTGATGTTATATTGTGAATACTTTAGTTTCTTGAATAAGGTTTAGTTATAAATAAATAGAGGACTTATTAATTACCTTGCGATTAGACTCTTAAAATTATTCACAGCAGCAGTCCACAGGTCTCATGCCTTGATTGGCGTTATGGTTGCCCAGACTTCAAAGATTCATCTAGAGTTTCATTTCCTTCCAGGAGCCAGGATGTGTTCTGCAGTACCTGAAATAGTAATATATCATCCATTCAAGGTGTTTTTGCAAAAGATTAATTTATATAACATTATGAGGTTTCTAAATTGCTCTGCATAACTTATCGTATATGAAGTTCTCTAACTGTAGCTATCACTAGCTTAATTTTACAGATGAGGAAACAGTTTAGTGACTTCCCCATGGCTATATAAGTATCAGAGGAGGGATTTGAATCCACAGCTTTCTGATCCCAGATCCAGCAACCTTTCTATGTTGTTTCTCATTCTGAAGAAAAAAGAGAGATATGAGGTTCAACTTTGTAAATTTAAAGGGCCAAAGATTTGTGAATCATTTCAATTCAATCCAATCTAACAAGCATTTGTTAATTACCTACTATATGAAAGTACTCTACTAGGCAATTGGGGTAGGAGGACAAAATTAGAAATATCCCTGGCTCTCAAGGAGTTTAAACTCTACCAAGGAAGGAAGGTAATGGGATATGTCACATAAACAGATAAACATATACATGATTATTTGAGGCTAGTGAAAGCACTCACAATGAGGAAGATTAGGAAAGTAACATATTAGCTAAGTCTTAAAGAATGCCTATAACAATGATCATTGATTGATGATGGTGATGGTGGTGGTGATGATGGTGGTGATGGTGATGGTGGTGGCAGTGGTGATGGTGATGGTGATAATGGTAATGATGATGATAGCTCATTATTTATATTTTTGTTCTTTCTAATAGCAGTAGTAGTGGTGGTGATGGTGGTTGTATAGTGGTAGGGAGTAGTAACACAGTAAGCATTTTATTACTGTTATTTCATTCTAGTCTTTTTTAAAAATAGCATTAAGATCAAAATCATCTGGAGATAGGTCACTAACCTGCAACAATTCTTTTACATTTAATATTGTACTGACTATTGAGTAGGTGGACAAAATAATATCCAGGAGACTATAAGCAATAATTCTGCCTGTGATAATGCTTTGAGTCCAATACAGTTTATGTATTGAATTAATAAGGATATGTGGACAATCTGTATTTTTAGTATGGGGATTTGTTTTCTATTAGCATATAAAGCATAGAAAGCTTCTGGCACATAATTCTAACCCCTTGATCATTTCTTTCTGGGTTTCCAGTAGATACTAAATTTTTATAATCTGCAGTGATGATATGTTATATGCTTCCCACCATTTCATTGAATAATCTGCAATCAATATGTTTAGCTCCTTATCAATGACCTTTCTTCTAGTAGTAATAATGGGATCCTGAATTGCTATCATAAACCACAACATTTCTACAAAGAGATCAGCACAAACTAGCCATTTGCCTGCTACTTCTGATTGTGACGCATTGAGCCTGAGATGCTGACAGTACAGGACATTACATAGGATGTATCCAATAGTTAGTGAAAACATAGTGGAGGTAAAGAAAGACATCAGGACTGGATATATAGATGAATGAATGAGCAAATGATTGAGTGAATGAATGAATGAATGAAGCCTTTTTTAATATCTACTGTTGCAAACACTATTCTGTATTGGAGATATGAAAAGAAAGACTCTAAGATAGACTTTGCTTTCAAGGAGCTCACATTACTATGAATAGAGCACTGGACCTGAAGTCAGGAAGATATGAGTTCAAAGCTGGCCTTGGACACTTGCTAGTTGTGTGTCCCTGGGCAAGTCACTTAACCATGTTTGCCTCAGTTTCCTCATCTGTAAAAAAGAATATGAATATCTTTTAACTCCCAGGGTTTCTGTGAGAATAAAAGGAAATAATAATTATATTATAATTAATACACATAGTATATTAATAATATAGTACATAGTACCTGTCATATAGTATATGTCATATAAATGTTAGCTACTATTATTAGATATATCAGAGGTGAGATTTGAACCTAGGTCTTCCATGATCCTAAATCTAGCACTCTTTAAATTCAAATCAACAAACCTATTTTAAGCCATATAAAAGGAACTCTCCTAAGTATTGAGGATATAAAGACAAAAATCAAAGTCCATGACTTCAAGGAAATTATGTTCCACTTCGGTTTGGTGCTTGATACAACATATACCCAAGTTAGTCAAGGCAATACTACCTCTGAGAAAGTTACCATAATTCATGTATATTAGCATGTCTAGGTATTCCTACCTAAATCATACCTTCCCAGTCTCCTCACAATGATCACTATTATAATTGTAGGTCTATAAAAAATATTTTTAAGTTTTTATGTTTTTATATTTTCTGAGTTAATTTGAGTGTTTATGGTCTCTATATTAATCAACCAAGAATACCCATTTATGGAACTGATATGAAAGTAATCGTCTGGGTGTGGCTAGGTGGCGCAGTGAATAGAGCACCAGCCCTGGAGTCAGGAGGACCTGAGTTCAAATGCAGCCTCAGACACTTAACACTTACTAGCCATGTGACCTTGGGAAAGTCACTTAACCCCAATTGCCCTGCCTTTCCCCCTCCAAAAAGCAAAAAAAAACAAAAAAAAGTAATTGTCTACCATGATATGGTTTCACCTCGTCATGTATTTTTTAGAATGAATTAATGATCCTACATATGGTACATCAATAGTTATGCTTCAATCAGATTTAGTTGGAAAGAACATTGGATTTTGAATCAGAAGGCCTATGTTCAAGTCCCAAATCTGCTGTTTTCTGTGTGATCTTTGACAAATCATTTAAGTTTCAGGGGCCTCAGTTTCTGCATCAATAAAATAGCAATAGGGTTAGAGTTTGACTATATGTTCAACCAAAGTCCATTTAGTTCTAAAAATCTCTGCTTGATGGCTGTTTATCTTTACATACACAAAGCTATCAGTTAGCTTTAGCTTTTAGATTTTTTTTAACACTTTCATTTCCTATAACTACAAAATATTGATCATCTTTCCACTTAGAAAAATGCTCAAGGCTGCATCTCATATGGGAAAAAATGTTAAACAAAGCCAGACAAGCCTTTCAAGATCAATATTTTCTCTGAACTTTAGATTATATGAGCCTTCCCTAATTCTCTTTCAATAAAACAAAGTTATATAAACATAAAAAGAACACTTACATAAAAATCTACATCACAAAAACTAAAATTTAATTAACAGGAAATTACTGGTTATTATTATGCAAGTCATGTTTGAATCTGTTGTCCCTACAGACAAATCCTCAGCTTGTTCAAGTAGAAATCACCATCAGCATTAAACTAGGCAGAAGTATAAAGATTAGATATGATATGCAACTAAAATATCACCAACTTTATATATTCAAAGAAGCTAGAAAAACAGGAAATGGAAGAACTAGCATCTATGCTTCCATTATTTTCTCTGGAAGTTTTATCTTACATAAAACAATCTCCATAACAAAGAAGCCAAAAGATCTTTGAAATTGCCTGATCTTGGGGTGGCTAGGTGGTGCAGTGAGTAAAGCACCAGCCTGTAGTCAGGAGGACCCAGGTTCAGTTCCAGCCTGACACTTAACACCCACACAAAAAAAACTAGCCTGTGACCTTGGTCAAGTTGCTTGGCCCCAATTGCCCTACAAAAAAAAAAAAAAAGAAATTGTCTGATCTGGTCAAAGATCTCCTTGATAAATGGAGGATATTAGTGTAAAGGGTAATACAACATAAATATAAAATTAATGACAAAACCTTATGGAGGTGGATGTTAGAAGAATATGAGCAGTCTTACCTCATAAAATAGTGAAGAATAATGAAGGCAAACATGAGTTTCCAGAAATTTAAAATGAGAATCAATTCAATCAAATCATCTTAAGGGCATTTGCAAATAATACTGGAAGAAGAAAAGTAAACAGGTTAAAAGTAAACATGAACAAGTTGTTTGGAATGGCCTAACAGTATTTATGTACATACATATCTTATACAGTACACAGATACTACAAATGGTCAAGGAGATGGTACCAGAATAGAATAACCTGAACAGTCTAGGTTGAGTTTGGGAAATTAAAATTTCAATATTTTCATGCTTCTTGCCAAAACAAAAGTCCTTCTACTTAATAGAATAATTCTTCTATTGTCTAATATTTTCCAGTGACACTATTAGATTGCAAATCATGGAATTTTAGACTGTTTACAGAATCAAAATCATAAATCTCCCAAATGGCAAAAGAGAAACATATGGTAGGCATGTAGATATTAAAGCATGTTACCAAAATATGGCTTTATTTAAGAAGTATAAAATATGATATTTATGCCTGAAAAGGAGTGGTCTAGTCATTTAGTGAAAGCTAAACAGATGAGTAGCTTGAATATTTTTCTGGTGCTTATGTAATGTTAAAAGACCACAGACAGACTTCTAGTATATTTGTTAGATACACTGTAGGGGCCTTCTGGGAGGACATGGAGAATTACTGTGAAGAATGAGGAGCAGATAAGTTTTGATCTTTACTTTTGAAGACAGTGTCTCTCTCAGTAACCTCACAGAGGCACAGAAGTATTTTAGAATAAGGATATTTCAATTAAAAGTAATATTTAAGTTGTCAGAGAAAGAACGTCTAATATTGGTATATAAAGCATTCTCCTTATCTAGAATGTTTTCTATCTGCTAACATAAGTCATTTAGCACATCTGCAAAGCAGGAAGTCCTCCCTTCTTCATGAGACAGATGATAGATAGGTAGGTAGATAGATATGTAGATATACTATTGTTTTTCACTCGTTTTAGTCATGTCCAATCTTGATGACCCCATTTGGGGTTTTCTTGACAAGCATACTAGAGTGGTTTGTCATTTCCTTCTACAATTCATTTTGTAAATGAGGAAACTGAAGCAAACAGGATTAAATGGCTTCCCAGGGTCACACAATGAGTACATGTCTGAGGCTAGCTTTGAACTCAGGTCTTCCTGGCTCCAGACTTGGCATTCTATATTCTGGACCACTTAACTGCCCTATATAGTTATTTATTCACACACAGTAATGAATATAAACACTTGGAAATGGATGGGCATAAATTGTCACGTATAAGAATGGAAAGGAAGCCTAACATAGTACATGGTGTGACGTTGATAGTTGAGTTCCAGAACCAAGAATATCTAGGATCAAGTTTTGCCTTTGATCCATACTGGACAGATGACCCTGTTCAGGTTGCTCAAGCTTTCAGTGTCCCAGGCAATTCTCTACAATAATAACTTGCAGAAAAGCTGTAGAATTCCTTTGGTAAAAAGAAGGAGTTGTCTATATAGGTCTGGTCAAAGGAAGAGACAACCAATTTAAAATGATTTGGGCGTTATTAAATAGAGTATCTACTGATGAAAGTTATTATCATACAGAGGGTGAGAACCAGGCTTCTTTTATTGTCCCATGGGACAACTGCAAGAATTAACAGGATCAGGGGAGTGACAGCAATGTGTAGAAAACTCAACAATAATGACCACAGTCTTCTATAATAGAAATCTTTTAATGGGCTTGAGAAGCTAAGTTCAGGCATTGGAAATGAAACTAAAATGAGATTTTATTATCCCCAAATTCAGAATTTCATAATCTCAGTGGTATAGGGCTGTTGTAAATCTGAAGTGCTGCTTTCCAGAACTTCCATATGTAGCTTACTCTACCGTTCACTTTCAAAAAATCACAACTAGACTGTTTTTAAAGTTGTTTTTCATCAAAAAAGTATAATTTTAGGGGAGGCTAGAGACCACAGTGAATAGAGCACCAGCCCTAGAGTCAGGAGAACCTGAGTTCAAATCTGGCCTCAGACACTTAATACAAAAAAACTAGCTATGTGACCTTGCATAAGTCACTTAATCCCAATTGCCCTCCAAAAAAGGCAAAAAAAGTATAATTTTACTCAATTGTTTATCATTTGTCAAATAAAATTTATTAATAAACAAAACAAAAACATTTAACTATGAACATAACGTAACCAAAACATCTTGAAAGTATTTCTCTTTAGAATATGTATTTTTAAAATAAATATGAAAAACTGTTTTTACCTGTAATTGGGGGGAAAGAAAATATTATTTTTAAAAGGAAAATATTTTTCTCAGTAGGAACTTTGTTTTTAAGTCTTAGTCTGTCATAATTTATTATTGCTACAACTAATCTTGTTTGTTTATTTTGAGTTCTTGTTAGCTATTGCCGTTATCTTGAATGAAGTTTATATTAGTATTCGATTCAAAGAACCACAAACTTTTCTCAGAGGAAACTATATTGGGATTTCTAAGCAAGAGTGCAGTTCTTTCCACTGTACTATACTACCCATTTATTTTGAGAAAGTCTTCTTTGCTTTCTTCGTGCTAGGTTACTCTAATATATGCTAACCCCATACCAAAATTGTAAATACTTTTGGAACCTGAAAAAAAGTTTATTCCTTGGTTGTTATTCAGTCATGTCTGACTCTTCATGACCCTGTGGACCATCTATCCATGGAGTTTTCCTGGCAAAGATATTGGAGTGGTTTACCATTTCCTTCTCCATTTTCAGACAGGGGTTAAATGACTTGCCCAGGGTCACACAGCCAGTAAGTATCTCAGGTCACATTTGAACTCTGGTATTTCT
>NW_027186304.1:9486996-9499496 GCF_028583685.1 Petaurus breviceps papuanus | reverse complement strand
CCCCCAAAAGTAGGAGGCCCCCAAGCTGGCTTAGGAGGAAAAAAAATGAATGGCCTAGGTCAAAAACAGAATAAGTCAAGCATCCAAGTTGATCAGCACTCTCTGAGTAGCCACTGTACTTTTGCTTGGATGAAATACAGAGAGAAGGGAAATGAAAGCAAAAAGACAGGAAGGCAGGAAGCAAAAGAGAAGAAAGAGAGGAAGGAATGGAAATGGGAGGGATGGAAAGAATAGAAAAGAACACTGAATGTTATTGACTTATTCCTGCATGACTTTAACAAGTTACATCACCCCTCTAGCTCTCATTTTTATTATCTTTAAAAAAGAAGGTGTTTGGGAAAGAAGGCTCTCTCAGACTCCAGTGATTCTACAAGAAAAATCTTTCATGAGGTGAGGAGTTTAAGAAAGGAACAAATGACACTGAGCAAATGGAGAAGGGAAGAAAGAAAACGAGTAGATCAAGCATTTATTAAGGGCTTGCTATCAGATAGGCACCATGCTGAGTACTGGAGATACAAAGACGACAGAGAGTCCCTGGTTTCAAGGAGCTCAAAAATTGAGTGATAGATCTCTCAAATAACTATAAAAATTAGCTACTTATACAGGATAAATTGGAAACAAGTAACAGGAAAAGGCACTAGAATTGCGAGGTATTGGACAAGACATCCTATTAGAAGGTAGGATTTTAGCTAGGACTTGAAGGAAGTCCATGAATCCAGGAGGCAGAGATATGAGAGGACATTGTATGCATGGGGAACGATGAGTGAAAATGCCAGAATTTTGTGGAGTGTCTTGTTCCAGAAACAGCAAGACGTCAATGTAATCAAATCAAAAATAGAGGGAAGGAGAGCATGTAAAGTCTCATAAAACTGCCAAGTAGAGGTAGGGAGAGTGAAGAAGGTGATGGACTTTGAATGTCAAACAGGATTTCATATTGCACTCTGGAAGTTATAGAAAGCCACTGGAGTTTATTGAGTAAGGGGGCCTGGGTCACATGATTTGTCCTGTAATTTAGGAAGATCACTTTGACAGCTGAGTAAAGGCCATAAATAGGGTGGGGGGGGGGACTTGTGTTAGGGAGACCAACATTTAGGATTTGTCAGTAATTCAAACATGAAATGATGAGAGCCTGTGCCACAGTGGTGGAGCTACCAGAGGAAAGAAGTGTATATAATAGATGTGGTAAAGGTCAGTTTGATAGACCTTCAAAACATTTAAACAATGAAGGGTTGGGGAGGGTTGAGAGCTAGTGAGGCATCGAGGATGACATTTAGGTCATAAGCCTGAGGGACTAGAAGGAGCATGATGGCCTTGAAAATTATAAAGTTTGGAAGAGGGAAGGTTTTGAGGAGAAGAAAATAAGTTCAGTTTTGGAAATGTTGAATTCAAGATGTCTTATAGGACATCAGTTTGAGACGTCTAATAGGTACTTGGATATAACAGGAAGCAGCAGAGAGGTTTTACTAAATAAGTAAATTTGAGAATTATTATCTTGAGAGTATAATTGAATTGATGAAAGTTGATGACATTACCAAGCAAAATAGTATAGAGGGAGGAGAAAAGAGGACCAGAAGAGAGCCATAGGGAATACATATGGCTAGTGGGCATGATCTAGATGAACACCCAGCAAGGGAGACTAAGAAACAATGGTCATACAAGTAGGAGAAAAAAACACATAACAAAGCAGTATTCCCAAAACCTAGAGGGAAGGAAGTGTTAAGGAAGAGAGCGTGCCTGAGATAAAAGATCTCGGAGAGATCAAAAAGAACGAAGACTGAGAAAAGGCCATCAGGTTTGGCAATTAACAGTTCATTGGCAACTTTTGGGGAACAAAACTTCATTAGGAAGAGCTAAGAATAAAGAAAGGGGAGGCACCTGGTATAGATTGTCTTCTCCAAGAATATAATCACAAAAGGCAAGAGAGATACAGAATGATAGTCGGGATGGGTCAATCAAGCGAAAGATTTTGGAGGATGGTAAAAATCTGCGTATGCTTGCAGCTGGTTCTGAAGCATCCAATGGAGAGGAAGAGAATGAAGATAAGTTAGAGTGAGGAAGACAGAGGAGGCAAGAAGAGTTGGAAGGGATCACTGTTCATACAAAGTAGTGAGTTTTAGAAGGGAGAGTGCCACCTCTTCATGTGAACCAGGAGTAAAGGATAAATTAATGATACAGTCTTAATAAATATTACAACCCTGAGGTGTAGGTGATATCATTATCCTCATTTTACAGTTGAGGAAACTGAAGCAGATTTAATTACTTGCCCAGCATCACATAGCTAACAAGTATGTGAAGCAGGATATGGATGCAGGTCTTTCTGACTCCAGTCCCAGGGCTTTTTCTATTGTTCTACCCTACTGCCTCTAGGGACAAAAAGAGATTGAATTTTCAAACAATCAAGATAGAAGTGGAGAACCTGGGAAGAAATAACAGAATAGGGGGATCTCTGAGCTATTAAGTCTCAGAAAGTTTGGTGGGTGAGGGCTACCAAGGGGTTTGAAATGGGCTTTGGTGGGGGGCAGGAAATAGATACATCATACTTTGCAAAAGGAAAAAAAAACATATATATATATATATATATATATATATAAAAATCATGAAAGCTGGCATTTTTATTTCAAGTGCAAAGATACCTGCAAAGTCACATTTTTAATTTAGCTCACTGTAATATCATAGAAAACAATGTATTCTGAAGAATTTAGGGTGTATTTCTTGACAACACCATTGTGATTAGAAGATAGGAGGTCACTTTCAGTCATGTCTCCACACCATCTCATTTTTTCTTTCTAGTCTATTAAACCTCTTCAATATGTAACAAATAGGAATTTATCATAATCAAGTAGGGCCTTTAATAAACAAAAACTCTAAGTAAACTTAGTATTTTCTAATTCTTTTAGAGAAATTTCAACAAATAAGATCAAGGTTAGCTGCTAACAGAAAAAAATTCTTATTTTTGACATTAAATAGTCCCCCTAAATAGATAATGTGCATTATTAACTTAGTTCTAGATAACCTATGGTCTAGAAATTTTGAAAAATAAATAACTGTTTACATAAAATCTGTTTTCTTTGTAAACTTTTGTATTTTACATTTTTAAAAACATCATTGAAAAGAGGTACAAAGACTTCACCCCTGTGTCTAATGGGGCCATGATATCCAAAGGCTAAGGACATACACACACACACATATGTATATACATATATTATATATTTTAAGTAGGGTTTTAAGTTTAATTTACAATATTCTTAAATTCTATCTTTTGACAAAATTTAGCCTTTCTTTTCCTCAACCCAAATTTGTGATGTTTCACTGTATTTATTCCAGCTAAAGCTTTCAGCTGATTTTTTTTTTTTTGCTGTACACACAGGAAAGCACCTATAAGCTCATGGGCAAAGACACAAGAGATGGAAAATAAATGAGGAAACACTATGAATTTTGCACCTTGCTTGAAATGCCCATTAGGAATCTTGCAAATATTCTCTTTTTCTGTTCGTGAATGAAAAATAAAGCAATCTCCTTTCGCCACAGGAATATCCACCTGCATCCAATTTAGTTTGTTAGCTCAGACACTGGGCCAAAATGAGACAGGGTAATAGGCTTGCTGTTTACATGAAGGATCAAGAAGAACAAGTGTCAGGCTTTCTGAGAAATCTGATGCTGTATTTGCAGGCTTTCCACCTAAAATCTCCTATACAACAAAGACTTGCAGGTGGTTCGACTTGAAGGGCACTAGAGAATCACTGTGTGGACTTGTGGATTTAGCCTTGTTATTCATTTATTAAGTATTTAATGAGCACATTATACTATGTGCAAGGCCCTGTATTTCACGATGTTGTAGATACCAACATAGATAAGACATGGCCCTAACTCTCACAGTTTTCACATTAGTCATTCCAGACTCAAGTAATTTGTTTCCAGATATCTCTAAAAATCCAATTTCAGATGGAAGGTGAGAAGAAATGCTATTCCTGTGTACAACTGTTTTTTTAATAGTGTTGGATAATGTGCAACATAGGCATGAAATAGTCAAAAGAGTTTTAGCAGCTTTGGAAAGCAACCTGTCAGCTATTGCCAATTTGAATAATAATCAGTATTCCTTAGCAGGAACAGAAGGGAGTAAATTGTTTCCATTGTGTGCTCAATGGATCTGTGTAGTAGAAAAAGGAAAGGAATACAAAGCTCTCCTAGAATTTATCAAGACAGGATAACCAAAGCTAGAAGATGCGTAAGAGATGTAAACTAGACAGCATTTAAATGAAGCTTTAAGATTTGCAAAATGCTTCACATATACTTCATTTGAAGTTCACTACAATCTGAGAGATAGGTGTAGGCATTGCTATCCCTATTTTACAGATGGGGAAAATAAGACCCAGAAAACTTCTATGACTTCCTCAGGGGCATCCAACTGGAAAATACCATACTTGGGATTCAAATTGAAGTCTCACCTGAATATAGGTCCATTGTTCTTTCCATCAGAGCACACTTCCACAGATTTAGAGGGAACATATTTTCATTTTGTGTTTAGTTCACTTTTACCAAAATAGTCATAGGATTTCAGGGGTAAGGATACTACAGTTTTCATGTAAATAGCTTCTGATCTAATGTCGTTTGAGTCAACTGGATACCAAGTATGGCACAGATTGTTACTCCAGCGTTGGGGAGTGGCAATAGGTTATACAGGAACTCTGATCCTTATCAATAACCAGAATCCCTTCGATTCAGTCTGGAAAGAATTCAGTAGGCCCAAGCAGACTTGGAGTCAGAATTGTAAAAGTTTATTGTTATACTTTACAGCACACAAGGGTCCTTAGGGAACCTGCAAACTCAAAGAAGACATAGGCATAGTTTTTAAGGAGTTGCTAACTAGGTGAGTAAGGATGGGATTAGGGAGGAGTTAAGGAGTGGTCAGTGCTTAAAGGAACATGCCCTTTTAATGTCAACTAAATGCCATGTGTATTGCCCATAATTCACTGGGAAATATCCCAAGGGGGGGGGCTCCCTGGAAGTGTGGTTTTAGGCCTGAAATGTCACTGTCAGCCAGCAGTCAAGGGCTGACTGAGAAGTGCCTAGTCTACCACCCATCAGTGTCATGTTTGACAAGATGGTTGTTGGGAAACAAGGCTAACACAGACTCAGTATGTGGATAATTGGCTAAGGAGTTAACCTATAGATAGTGCATTGAAGGATTCATAGGGGCAGCCGGGCACTTTACTAAGGGAAGATAATATTTGCCTAAGCTAAAATGTTTATTGATGGTTTAGTGAAGGATTCATAGGTGTAGGTTGTTATTGTTCCAAGCAGAAATAAACAATTCATGGGTTGTTGCTGGGCAGAGAGCTGGCAGGGGGAAGGGGCAGAGTTAATGCTCTGAGGCTTGGGGGGAGGGAATGTGATTTTACAGACTGGTTTTACAAATTGATTTTACAAACTGATATTACAGACATAGATCCCAAGCACCCCATCACTACCTTGGCAAGAGCAACTAATTCTTAAAAAAATACATTATAGTATGATAATTAGGTGATTGAAAAGTTTCAACATTTAACTAAAGTCACATCTCTGAAGCTTCAAGTGTTAAAGAACAGACAGAAACTCTCAGGTCAAAAAGAATGAAAAATTATGAGAATCCAAGCCTATCCAGGAATATTTCTAGGGGGTTTCATACTGGAGGAAAAAGGGAAAAGCAAACAAACAACCCAAAGCTGAGATAAATAGAATTTGAGTTGGAACATCTTAAAAAGCCTTGGATTCTTATTTTGAACTAGCATCTTATTTCTATATGAAACTTTCTAGAGATTAGGTCACAGACATTCATATTATTATTTATCAGCCAGATTATCTAGATTAGAATAATCAAAATGACTAAAATAAGCAACATGGTAATGGAAGGTCCCTTCCAACTATATAACTGTATAAATCTATTCTCAGATCGAAGTTCAAAGAAAGACTGTTCTCCATATGTTTTCTAATATATGCCTCTAGGTAGTAACACTATTGAATTACAGTCACAAAGTTTTCATTATCAAATGTTCTATGTGGCCAAGTCTATTGAAAATCCCCATTTGTGTTCCAATAAACTTCAACACAAACTATTACATATTAGACCAGAAAGGATGGGTTCAGTCATAGAATATCAGATCTGAAAAGGGCTGAGAAGATTAAGATTGATTCTGTATCATTTTCTTATTTATTTATTCTTTTTACAAATCATTGGTTTTGTCTTATAATGCTTTTGTCCTGGAATTGTTTGCCATAGCTCTTTGTCCCTGAACTTAGTTTAGAACTCAGCTGACCTCAGCTAATCACTGATCTATTCTTGCCTCTAGGAATTTTGTTAACCTTGGGTAATATGTATAAAAGAAAAGCCTGATAACTTTACTCCACCAAGCTATCTTTCAAAATATCTGGTTCTGTATCCAAAAGTCTGGGCTGCTATCTCATGCCTAGACTCAAACAATGAGCACTTCTTAGTCCCAAGAGCAAAAAATGGTGGGGATGGGGGGGGGAATCACTGCTAGGCTTCATTACCAAACTTCCAACCAATCTTGTTGTTCCCTGTGCCTCAGCTCTAAAACTGGTCACCTTCACTACAGTAGCAATCTCAATAGGGCTTATTTTCAGGGGAGGGCTTATTTTAGAGGAATCTTACACAGTAAGGGGAGGGCTTATTTTCGGGATAGGTCTTATTATCAGGGAAACACGGTAACTCTAGCCTAGTTACTAGCCTAGCCCTGCATTGTTCATCTACTTCCCACCCTTGAACCTATCAAAATATCAATCCACCCTTCAACTGGCCTAGCCCACCATTGTCTGTAGTCTCCAGGTGGCCTCCCACCCTTAATCACTTATTGACCTCATTAACTCTTCCTGAAGACCCTCCCCAAACTCTTCCCCTAGATGCCTCCCACAACCTTCTGTATATAAGGCCCCATCCTGTCTTCATGTTTGTGAGAGCTCCATAGAGTAGTGAGAGCACCATAGAATGACCTAGCACAGACTTACTCTGTGTCTAATGCAGCGAACTTTTAATAAACTTTACTTTTCTTTGGCTGAGAAGACAGTAGAATTCATTTGGCAGGACCAAGTGTGTTGGTATTTTGGGGTCTCCAGAGCAACCCTAACCCTCTTAGTGGGTAACTTCTTCAATGCTTCCTCAGTCTTCTGCATCTTCAGTCTTTTCCTGGGCTCCTGTTCAGAAGAAGCTCCACCACCACAAGTTCTCAGGAAATTCTGGCTCAGTTATCCATTTTCTCTTCTGTAGCTGCTCTGCCACCACATGCTGGTCCCAGGAAATTCTGATTGTGCCTCTCTGGAGCTTTTCTTATATACACAGCATTAGCTACTTTCTGTTTCAGTCAACCCCTTCCTGTTACATCAGCAACAGGAGACAGGAGCTCATACCTTCTGTTTCTGAAACAGAGACTTGATCAGTTACTAAGTGCTAAGTACCTGCTACCTTTGCCAACACAAAGGGATCTTAAAATCCAAATTACATTACCATTAGAGGACTTTGGAATAAATTGAAGCAACCACTGACCCATTTGTTGACAAGTAGCATGCACCAATTAATATATGTTATTGTGCTCAGAGATATGCCTCAGTTTATTCTTGTTAAATCTCAAATGCAACAGACCCTTGGGGAGCATCTAATCCAAAAGCAGAATAGGCTTAGAGAGGCTCATTTTGTTATTTCATTGCCTTGTTTTCCCTAAGATTATATTGCTAGATAAGAGAAGTGTAATGATGAAAACCTAGGTCTCCTGACTCCAAGTCCAATGCTTTTTTCCTCAACAAATTACTTACTTTGGATAAGATCACTTTCCTTCCTTAAAGAAAAGCTAAGGAGTGAGGCTGTCAAAAAAGTGCTTAAATTACCTCATCTTGGCTTCTCTTCACTTAAACACAACGCATTTAAGACAAATCCCTCATTTCATAAGGGGTTTCAGGGAATTTTCTTTACTGAAAGGGATGCGTTCTCTTGGGAGAGACAGCTGTCAGTGGGGTCTGATGATTCTGGGTAGAAGATAGGAGGTCAAATTGAAAGGAAAATATTTTAAAAATGTATTAGCATACTAAGGAAGCTGCTGCTAGAAGTTTCAACTTCGTTGGAAACAGATTTAGTTTTTATAACTTCTCTTGCCTCATTAAAATATACAGACAATCAACAGCATTTTGCAGCAACTAGGGATAGATAAGTAACACCTGTCAGAAGAGAGGTGTAGATAGAGAAAGGGGAGAATTATTCAAGAGAGAAATGGATGGAATATTTGCCATGCAGCTTGGAAGGATTTTTATCAGAATGAGAAGACATGCATGTTCAAGGGCAGGAGACAAAGGGAAGTGACCAAATACTTTTACAAGAAAGTCCCTTTAGACAAAACTGCAAGGTTGAAGTAACCATTTAGATGAGACTGAAGAAGTCTCTTATCCAAGGATAACAAATAATTGTTACAATAATTGAACAGATTATTCTGTTTTACTAGATCCTTACATAGTTTATTGTATTACATTTCTTCTTCAATGGGGGTTGGAAACTTTCTATTATTAGACCACAGGTGGTTGGGGATGGGGTAGAATCCCTCTTGTAAAATATTTGTGGGTCCTATTTTTCCCCTACAGAATTAAGGGGAGATCTAAGCAGAGATGTGGAAGTCTTTCTAGAGATTCTCATCAAGGCCTCTAAGTGATAGAATGCTTCTCCCATAATTTTGATCCTTCAGTCTTTCTTTAATATCTGCTTTCATTTTAAGGGTGCTGTTGACATTGAACACAGTTTCTTTTACCCTACTTCATTCAGTGCCTGCTCTTGAAACAATAGTGCTAAGAAGGAAAATGTACTTAAAGAGCAAAATCTAGAGGTAAGGAGAATATTTTTGTTGTTGGGATTTTTTATGCATGAAATTCATAATTTAATCACCATGGCTCCAACATTTGAAGGTCTCTCACTTTGGCATCTCTATCCCATGTACAATTTTAGGTGCACAGAGCACCAGGCATTCACATCTTGGAGCTTTAAAATTACCATCTCAACAGTATTATGCAAGTTAGAAATTGATTTTGAAAACATAATCCTGATTAGCAGGCCACTACAAATAAAACTTTCCAGTCTAAATTAATCAAATGGTTCATGACAAAACATAGGCAATTTTTAATACCTGAATACAGACAGTTCATTTGCTGGTCACTTATGCTGAACTCCCATGAAGATGAATGACTATTCTAATAATCATATTTTAATCATATTGAAGTGAATCAAGTCAAGATTAATGAAGAAATATGAATCATATTAAAATGTCTTAGTCTAAACTTAGTTTCATGGACTTATCAGATTTAAAATGCTAAACAATATTCTTTTTTAATCAAACATTTCTGGATTGTTTCTTCCTAAGTTCACTAAGTGAGCTTCTTATTTAATGGAATTCTTCAGTTAACCTCTTTGGTGGCAAAGATGACCATTTTGGATGATCACTTTGAGGAAATGTTATATAGAATCTTTCCATTTTAAATATAGGTTGAGTTAAGTTACCTCTAAGATCCTTTACATCTTTGAGTCTCTCTAAATCTGTGTAGTATTCCATTAAATGATACTGTTTGCCAACTTAGTATTGCAGGGTCTATAGAAATAAGATATCATTACTTATAAGCATTATCTTAAGCTTCACTTACCACGGCAAAAAAATGTGTTATCCGTGAAAATTTATATTTACATCATTGCTTCAAGAACCTATGATTTTGTTGGTATAAGTATTCCTTCCATCAATGAAGACCTCAACCTTTCTAACTTAGTGCACTGATTCTCAAACTTTTTGGTCTCAGAGCCCCTTTGTACCCTTAAATATTATTGAAGACACCCCACAAAAAAGTTTCCTTTCATGTAGGTTACATTTATCAATATTTAAGATATGAGAAATTAAAATATCTTCAAATTATTATGACCATAGTTTTGACCTAATGGTTCTGGGACCACACTTTGAGAACTGTTATCTTAAAAAAAGGTCTTCAAGTGAAATAATATTTGTAAAGCATTTAGCACAGTGTCACATACAAGGTACTTAACAAATGCTTATTTCAAGTAGCCCCATTTCATGAGTTTCTGTGGTAAACATTTTTTTTATTTTGACAAAGTTTTATTTAGTAGCTAACTAATGAGCCTCTCTGAACTTAAATAATGTATCTTCATAAGATTTAATTTGCTACAATAGTAATAAAACTTGTCCTGCTTTCTTCTGTGTGGCTTTAAATGATTTATTAATACCCTTGTCTTTCTTTTTTGACATCTCTATCACTACCAGATAATTCGGCCCCAGCTTAAATAGACACCATTCCTTGTAGCAGAGTGTAGTCAATTTTGCTGCCATTTTCAAGAAAAATCAATTCTTTTCTGTAGCTTTATAGAATTTTTTTAATACTGCCATTTTAGAAAAAGATGCAAAAAAGAGAGAAAAAGGATGCCATCAACACTGCCATGAAGCATTCATTTAGAAGCCATGTTTATAATTAGCTACCCTAAAGCTTATGTTAGATGTTCATATCTTTTGATAGCTGCTCAGAGCAAGGAAGCAGGGACTAGAGGACCTCAAGCACTAATTAATGCTCTTCCCCAATGCCTGCTCTGGAGCTTAAAATTATTACTCTTTAAAAGCTGAATATCATGAATATTTGAAGAAACAGAAAATCAACATCTACTAAGAAATAACAATTACAATAATGCAAAGCTCCTGTGGACTCCTGTTCAAACTACTTACTGAGAAAGTTTACCACAGTGCTAAAAGTTGGGTAATCTTTGCCCCTTAGTCCCACCAAGTTCTTTTTAGGCCAGCTGTTGAGACAGTTTGTCTCATCTGAGTGAATACAGAAACACGAGGTTTTCACTCATTAGAACTCAAAATGTGTTGGAAGCATTACATACAGATTCTTCTTCACTCAAGATAATTGAATACTTTAAGACATACAGATCAGTGTGCTTGAAATCAACTCATTTATGTGCTGGGTAAGCACATTTGAGGGTTTTTGTAAATATTTAACTCTAGTAGTCTTTCTGTCAGACCAGTACTAAAGTCTACTGAGGTAAGGCCAATGGTGTCTAAGCTAATGACAGTTAGTGTAATGTCTCCTTAGCAGATACTAGGAGTTTACCCAGTGTTTTTGTTGTCGTCGTTGTTTTTAAAGGCAAATCTTGTTAAAATGTCCCCTCGTTGCAAAGCTCACCGACTTGCTTTCCATACACCTTTATGCTATTTGATGCACTTTATGTTTGGCTGATGTTATAGAATTACCCTGCATAGTAAAAGTGTGTAATACATTGTCTTTTTAAAAAAAAATCATTCACAGGATTTTTACCATTAGTGCTATTAGCAGAGTCATCCCTGGAGGCATTCAAAGCCTTTAACAATCTGGCCACCTCCTGTATTTCCCATCTTTTTATTACCTACTCACCCCCCGCCCCACACACACACACATACACCCCACTCGCACCAAGCACTGTGCAGTCCAGTCACACTGACTTCCATGTTGTTCTTTTCCATCTCCAGACTCTGGACATTTTCACATGCTATATCCCCATGACTTCTGGATTCCCTGGCTTCTGTCAAGTCCTGGCTAAAGTCCCACCTTCTACAAGAATCCTTTACTGATCCCTTCAATTCTAGTGCCTTCCCTCCATTGGTATCTCCCAATTCCTCACCGATATAGCTTGTCTATATGTAGGTGTTTGCATGTTGTCTCCCTATCAGATGAGCTCCTTGGCCATAGTGACTGTCTTTTCTTTCTCCTTGCATCCCTCATGCTTAACACAATGCCTGACATGTAATAAGCACTTAATAATCATCATTTATGACTATTTAAAAACCTCATTTTTGTGTATTTTTCTCAGAATAGAGATAGCAGAGAATTAGCAGTAGAGAATCCTAATACTAGAAAAGACCTTGAGAAGTCAGAGACACTATTCTCCTCACCCCAGGAAAAGACATTCAAATAGAGGTATGTTCAAATATTCTGGGAATTTGCTTTTAAAATGATGAAGAAGCACTAAGAAGTCCTAAAACAAGAGGAATCAAAGGATTCCTAGTTTCCCCAACCTGTTTGTCTCTCTATGCAAGTCCATTCCATTTTGTGAATTAGTAATGCTGTCAGGTATATTAGTTAAAGTAATACTCCCTTTCCTCATATCTTTCCTTGAGTAGGAAGTAGTTAAGTGTTTATATTTCTTCTTTTCTGCAGACACTTTAAGAATTGAGATACTATGGCTTAAAAGGAAAAAGTGTATAAGGCAAGTTCCTGAGAGATTAATTATTTTTGTATATTATGTCTGCACTTAGGATAACTGTCATTTTTTTCTGAAACTCTCATTCAAAGAATGAACTAGTTGACCCAAAAACTGACCCCTGGAATAATTATTTCCTTACTCTTCTTTTTCTCTCTTCTCTCTGCTTCCCCCTTCTCTTCCCCCTCACCCTTCCTTTTCTCTGTCTCTGTCTCTCTTTGTCTCTGTCTCTGTCTCT
>NW_027186304.1:9440858-9485858 GCF_028583685.1 Petaurus breviceps papuanus | reverse complement strand
TTTAGCTAAAGATTAATTATAAGCTCAAATGACTATACTTGGTAACTTATTCTGATAATAATGAAGTTTATGCCATAGAGATTTTATGTTCATCCAGGAAACCTGATTAAAAAGTTACATGAGAAAGTTTATATATAAAATAACTGATGAAAAAATACAGCATGTATCTTTTCTCTGTAATAGGTAAGTTTTGGAGAATTGGATACCGTGTACAATTCTAACATTATTTGTATGAATTGTTAAATCATGTTCTTTGAGCCTCTCTGAAGTCCTTTATAAAACTCATTCTGATTTTTATTACTGTTGCATGATTGGAAATTATTTAAAGTACTACAAAACTTCAGTGGTCTAAAGTAAGGTATATTAGTTCTCTGTAATTTGTTTTATCAATGTGTGCATGTAATTAAGATTCTACCAAATTACATTTATTAGTAACTTGTCATAATCATCAGTTCTCCATATCCTTTTGCTCAGCCTGAAGGCACAAAGGTAGTGTTTTCAAAATGAACTAAAATAATTTTATTTGATTGCTCTTATTTTATTTGATTGTGCTCACTTTAATAAACTATTTATGAAAGTATCCACTAAGTTGGAGAAGCAACCCAATAACACAAATTTGATGGTTTTTTTTTTGTGGCTGTCCTTAGCATCACTGTATCTGTAATCTGATTTTTTTTTTGCTTTTTTTAGGGGGAGGACAGGGAAATTGGGGTTAAGTGACTTGCCTAAGGCCATATGGCTAGTATGTGTTAAGTGTCTGAGGTCAGATTTGAACTCTGGTCATCCTGACTCTGGGCCCAGTATTCACTGCACCATCTATGCCCCAATATGATTGTTTTATAACTAAAGTTTTTATAACAATAAAGTTGGTGTAATTTTTTAAAAGTCTCTTAGAAATAGTTAAATGCTGTATATAGCATATATATCAGCTTAGCAAGAGGTATATATTGAAATGACCCAAAATATTTGTTCTTGATTCTTATATTCTCCAACATAGTCATACACATTGTTGTTTGAAGAATGAAGAGCCATTCATCTTGCCATTTTGTACCGTGTACTAAGAGATGCCAATTCACACTTAGTTCAGATACAGGAATTAATTGACAACTAGTGTAAAATCATTGCACTTCAAAATTGGCCTCATTTCACCTGCTGAAAGTGAACTTTCTTATCCTCTGTAATTCTTTCTGGTATTTATTAAGTCCAACTGTTTCAGAAAGGTTCAGAGAGGTGTCAATGTTCAATAGGAACAGAAATAGAGCACAGGTACTGACTCTGAATGGATAATTAAGTTAATCCAATGACCAGATACTTTACATCACTTCCTCCCTCTTCTATCCTCCCCTGTTCAGTTTTTGAAGTTTCTTCCTGACTTTCTATTTCTCTGTCACTTTACATATACATAAAGATAACTATTTTTCTCTACCCCAAACAATGCTACCTCCTTCACCAGTCTTTAATTGTTTTCAAGTTCTCTTTGAACCCAGGTCATTCTCCTATGGACATGTTTCAATTGTCATCTACTACTACTGCTGCTGCTGTCATTGCTGCTACTGCCACTCCCCCTCCTCCTCTTCTTCCTCCTCTTCTTCTCCTCTTCCTCCTGCTCCTCTTCATACTACAACTACTACTATCACTACCACTACTGCTGCTACTACGGCAATGATGATGATGATGATGGCAACTACTACTACCACTAGTACAACTGCTGCTGCTGCTATTAGCACTACTATGTCATATTGATGTAGCATTTCAAGGTTTGGGAAACACTTTATAAGTATTAATTTACCTTCAGGGCAACCTGGGAAAGGGTAGATGCTGTTATTATCCTAATTTGACGGATAAGGAAACTAGGACAGACAGAAGTTAAGTGACACAGCTGGTACATACCTGAGGCAAAATTTGAATTTAGGTCTTCCTGACTTTAGGTTCAATGTTCCATATACCATACCACCTCATTACATCCATTCATTGCATCCAAAATATCTGGGTCTCAAAAAGAAAGAACACAATGCTCCAAACATGCTCTTATCATGGAAAACCACAATAGGACTATCACCAGTGTGTTCCACATTTTCTGTAGTTTGAGCTGCATTCACATGTTCTGGCTGCTACAACATAATGCTGATTCTTTGTTTCAAGTTTATTGGCCATTAAAACTATGACTCTAGAATAAACCATTATCTAGACATTCCTTTTCCATCTTATAAAGGTATTTAAAAAAACATTTTATTTAAAGTTTTGAGTTCCATACTCTATTCCTCCCTCTCTTTTTCCTCTCCTCCTTTGCTGAGAATGTAAGCAATTTGATATGTGTTATACATGTGCAATTATGTAAAACATTTCCATATTAGTCATTTTGTATAAGAAGATTCAAAAGAAAAAAAATGAAAGAAAGTGAAAAATAGCATGCTTCAATCTGTATTTCTCTAGAGGCAAATAGTATGCTTCATCCTTATTCCTTTGTGGTTGTCTTGGATCATTGCATTATTGAGAATAACTAAGTCTTTCACAG
Source organism: Petaurus breviceps papuanus (assembly GCF_028583685.1). Classification (NCBI taxonomy): domain Eukaryota; kingdom Metazoa; phylum Chordata; class Mammalia; order Diprotodontia; family Petauridae; genus Petaurus; species Petaurus breviceps. Next base: position 9,483,343 of record NW_027186304.1, on the reverse strand, counting down.
TTCTTCACTGAACAATATTTCTGTGACTGTGTACAACAGTCTCTTGGTTCTATTCACTTCTCTATGCATTACTTCATATAAGTCTTTCCAGGTTTTTTTCTGAAATCGCCATGCTTATCATTTCTTATACCACAATAATGTTCCATTACAACCACATACCACAGCTTATTTAGCCATTCCCCAATGGATGAGCATTTCTTTGATTTCCGGTTCTTAGTCACCACTGTAGGAATTGTCAATTATATTTGTCTTACTGAGCAGCTAGGTTGCCCAGTGGATAGAGTGTTGGGCCTCAAGTCAGGAAGTCCCGTCTTCCTGAGTTCAAATCTGGCCTCAGACACTTACAAGTTGTGTGACAAGTCACTTCACCCTGTTTGCGTCTGTTTTCTCATCTGTAAAATGAGCTGGAGAAGAAAATGAAAAACCATTCCGGTGTCTATACCAAAAAACACCGAATGGGGTCACATAGACGTTGACAAAATTGAAATTGACTGATAAACAATAACACTCCTCTTATTTTTACCCACAGAAGAAAACATGGACTAGTAAATAAACGGATGTCTCAAAGCCAGGAAGACCTGGGGTCAAGTCCTTCCTCGAATGCATGCTAGTTATGTGACCTTAAGGTTACTTATCCTCTCTAGGAAATTGTCCAAGACTAATTTGCAAAGGGCATGCCAATATTCAATTATAAATGGGATTTTCTCATCAGCGAGTTCTTTATACTAGTGAATTGAAATGGGAAGCCATGTCCCCAGCCCTGTCCCTATCCCCAATAACAGTTTTGACTCACCCTTCTAGTATATAGAAAACTTTTTTAGATTATGCTTTTGTCATTTCACACATTAGCTCTCCCTCCCTAAATCATGCAATTTTCTTGTTAGATAAACATACTATGCATCCCTCACCCAAGGATGAGTTATTAGGGCATTCCATTAGAAATTTCCCTAGAAAACCCTTCAACATAAGTATTTTCCATAATATCATAGTTAACATTTGAAACCTAGTTGTTTACATGGTGAAGGAAAGTATAACTGTATTTAGTTTATCAGTATAGGAATGTTCTTCAAATGAGTTGGTGGCATTGAAGAGGCTTTTTTTTTTCAATTAATAAGTATTTTTTTCTCCCTCCTACTTTCCCTCACCCAACAACTTCCATTGAAAAAAAATGTAAGATTAAAAATTCGGTAACAAATGTGGAGGATCAAAGGCAAAATATATTCCAACATTGGCCAGAAATGTCTATTTCATTCTGCATATTGAATCCACCACTTTTCTGACAGGTGAGAGGAGTATTCTTCTTTATCAAAAGCCCTCCTGGGGACAGAACCCATTGGGAGACAAAGCATGGCAGATTCACAGCCCAGGAAAGTGTCCATGCAGGTCTGGGAAGGGGGAGAGTGGAGCATGTGAGGGCTACACCATTGCAGACCTGAGAGCAGACTATAGCAGACTGAGAAGGAGCCCCAGCCAGCACACTCACCCACCCCAAAACCAATTCACAGCCATCTCACCACAGGACAGAGGATTGGTTGGAGCTGGGTAAGAGAAAGTGCAGGACCTGCAGCAGACAGCACAGCTCCTCCTGGGGCTATCAGCCCACAGCCTGAATGTTAAAAAGCACCTACATGATCTTCCAGGAGCCAAGATGGTGGAGTAAACCCTAGCTGTTCTCATTCCCCCTCCCTGACCCATGAAACCAAGAGTTAAATGTCCCACCCAAAGGAAAAATAACCTAAGAATTATTGGTCTACTAGAAAGCCATAATGAAAAAAGCAGCCTGGACAACATACTCCAAGACTTTGTCAAAGAAAACTGTCCTGAGGTCCTAAAATGAGAGGATAAAATAGTTATCGAAAGAATTCACTGGACTCCTCCTGAAAGAGATCCCAAATTGAAAATTCCAAGAAATATAGTAGCAAAATTTTAGAATTACAAGGTCAAGGAGAAAATACTGCAAGCAGCCAAAAAGTCTCAAATATTGTGGAACTATAGTCAGGATTACACAGGACCTAGCAGGTTCTACATTAAAAGATTGAAGGGATTGAAATTTGATATTTTGTAAGGCAAAAGAGCTAGGACTGCAACCAAGGATCAACTATGCAGCAAAACTCAGCATAATCTTTCAGTCAAGGATATGACTATTCAATGAAATAAGGGACTCCCAGACTCTCCTGATGAAAAAGCCAGACCTCAATGGAAAGTTTGATCTCCAATTACAATATTCAAAGAAAGAAATAAAAATGTAAACAAGGAAAATACACACTCACACACACATACACACACACCTGCACACATGAAGACACAAGCACATAACTTGGGATTCAATAAGAGCAAACTGTTGACATCCCCATATGAGAAGTGATACCTGTCAATATTGAAATATATATACATATATATGTATCATGACATTTAAAAGGGATATACATAGACACATAGACAAAGGGCATTGGCATAAATGAACTGATAAATAATCTGATGATAAAAAAATATTATTAAGGGGTATGAAGGGACTGCAATGGGAAAAAAGGAAAGTATGAGGCAAAAAAAGCTAAACTATGCCACATGAAGAAGCATAAAAACATAATGTAGTAAAGGGGAAGGAAGGAGAGAGATAAACATCATATGAACTTTATTTTCATTGGTTCTGGTTCAAAGGGGGATCAACATAATCAGTTAAGTTTAGGATTCTAACATGAAAAGACACAAAAACTCATTATAATAGAGGAAAAGGAGGGAGGGAGAGGAGTACAGTATGAAATGTACTCTCATCAGATTGGATTAAAGGAGGGAATAACATACTCTGATAAGTATAAAAATCCATTTTTCCCTACAGGCAGGGCTAAAAGGGAGGTAAAAAGGGGGGGGGTATTGAGAAGGGAAGGAAATAATAAGGGGGAAAGGTAGGTAAAGAGGGGGGCACAGAGGGAATACTGAGGGAGGCAGGGGTCAAACAGAAAACTTTTAAGGAGGGGAAAGGAGAAGGAAAAAACAGAAACATAAAGAGAGGAGGGAATAGGATAGAGGGAAAGTCACAGATAGTAATCATAACTGAGAATGTGAATGGGATGATCTCTACCATAAAACAGAGGCAGATAAAATGGATTAAAAATCACGATCCTACAATATGCTGTCTACAAGAAACACATTTGAAACAAGGGGGTACACACAGGGTAAAGGTAAAAGGCTGGGGTAGAATGCATTATGCTTCAGCTTAAGTAAAAAAAAAAGCAGGGGTAACAATTCTTATCTCAGATAAAGCAAAAGCAAAAATAGATCTAATTAAAAGAGATAAGGAAGGAAACTATATCCTGCTAAATGGCACCATCAAGAATGAAGCAATATCATTACTTAACATATTTGCACCAAGCAGTATAGCATCCAGATTCCTAGAGGAGAAGTTAAGGGAATTAGGAAAAGAAACAGATAGTAAAACTATACTAGTGGGGGACTTCCATCTCCCCTCTCTGAACTTGAAAAATTTAACCTCAAAATAAACAAGAAAGAAGTTAAGGAGGCAAATAGAATTTTAAAGATACTAGACATGATAGATCTCTGGTGAAAACTGAATGGGGATAAAAAGGAATATATATTCTTCTCAGTGGTACATGGCACATAGGCAAAAATTGACCATATACTAGGGCATAAAAACCTCACAATTCAGTGCAGAAAGGCAGAAATATTAAATGCATCATTTTCAGATCATGATTCAATAAAAGTCATATGAAATAAAGGGCCATGGAAAGACAGAATAAAAACTAATTGGAAAGTAAATAATTTAATCCTAAAGAATGGATGGATCAAAGAAATTATAGAAACAATCAGTAACTTCATTCAAGAGAATGACAATAATGAGACAACATACCAAAACCTGTTGGATGCAGCAAAGGCAGTTCTTAAAGGAAGTTTTATATACCTAAATGCATATGTGAATAAATTAGAGAAAATGGAGATCAATGAATTCGGCATGCAATTAAAAAAGCTCGAAAAAGAAAAACCTAAAAAACCCCAATTAAATATTACATTACAAATAATGAAAACCAAAGGAGGGATTAATAAAATTGAAAAATAAGAAAACTATTGAATTAACAAATAAAATTAAGAGCTGGTTTTATAAAAAAAAAAACAATAAAATTGATAGACTGTTAGTCAATAAGATTAAAAAAAAGAAAGAAGAAAATCAAATTATTAGTATCAAAAATGAAGAGGGTGAATCTACCTCCAATGAAGAGGAAATTAAAACAATAATTTGGAATTATTTTGCTCAGTTGTATGCAAATAAATTTGACAATCTTAGTGAAATGGATAAATATTTACAAAAATATATGTTGACCAGATTTACTGAAGAGGAAGCAAATTACTTAAATAACCCCATCTCAAAAAAAAAAAAAGAAATTGAACAAGCCATCAGAAAATGCCCTATGAAAAAATCTCCAAGGCCAGATGGATTTACTAGTGAATTCTATCAAACACTTAAAGAACAATTGATTCCAATACTCTGCAACCTATTTGTGGAAATTGGTAAAGGAGTTGTACTAAATTCTTTCTATGACACAAATATGGTACTGATACCTAAACCAGGAAGAGACGAAATGGAGAAAGAAAATTATAGACCAATTTCCCTCATGAATATAGATGCAAAAATTTTAAATATGATATTAGCAAAAAGACTATAGCAACTTATCACAAGAATAATACACTTGAATCAGGTAGGATTTATTCCAGGAATGCAAGGATGGTTTGGTATTAGGAAGATCATCTTTATAATAAATCGTATCAACAATAAAACTAGCAGAAACCATATGATTATCTCAATAGAGGCAGAAAAGGCTTTTGACAAATTGTAATATCCATTCCTATTAAAAATGCTAGATAGTATAAGAACAAATGGAGTTTTCTTTAAAATAAAAGGTAGCATCTAGCTAAAGCCATAAGCAAGTATTATATGTAATGGGGATAAGCTAGAAGCATTTCCAATAAGATAAGAGGTAAAACAAGGATGTCCACTATCACCACTCTTATTAAATCTGATACGAGAAATGTTAGCAGTAGCAATTAGAGAAGAAAAAGAAACTGAAGCAATAAAATTAGACAAAGAAGAGACTAAGTAATCACTCTTTGCAGGTGATATGATGACATGCTTAGGGAATCCTAGAGAATCAAGTAAAAAACTACTTGACACAATAAAAAAAATTTGGCGAAGTTGAAGGGTATAAAATAAAGCCACATAAATCCTTGGCATTCCTACATATTTCTAATGAAATCCAATAATAAGAAATAGAAAGAGAAATCCCATTTAAAGTTACTATAGATATTATAAAATATTTGAGAATCTACGTGCCAAAACAAACCCAGGACTTATATGGATACAAATTCAAAACACTTTTCACACAAATAAAGACAGATCTAACTAACTGGAAAAACATCCAATACTCGTAGCTGGGTCGAGCTAATATGATAAAAACGACAATTTTACCTAAATTAAATTACATATTTAGTGCCATACTAATAAATCTGCCAAAAATGACTTTATAGAGCTAGATAAAATAGTAACAAAATTCATTTGGAAGAACAAAAGGTCCAAAATATCAAGGGAATTAATGAAAAGAAATGCTCGGGAAGGTGGCCTAGCCATGCCAGATTTTAATCTGTATTATAAAGCAGCAGTCATCAAAACAACTTGGTACTGGCTGAGGAGTACAGTAGTGGATCAATGGAATAGATACTAGACTCAGCAGTCAATGCCTATAGTAATCTATTGTTTTATAAACCCAAAGATCCCCGTTTTGGGGATAAGGACTCACTATTTGACAAAAACTGCTGGGAAAACTGGAATATAGTATGGCAGGAACTGGGCACAGACCATTATCTAACATCGTATATTAAATCAAGTCTAAGTGCATGATCTAGGTATAAAGGCTGATACTGTAAGCAATCTGGGAAAGCAAGGAATAGTTTAGCTGTCAGATTTATGGAAAAGGGAAGATTTTATGACCAAACAAGAGTTAGAGAGCATGATAAAATGCAAAATGGATAGTCTTGATTACATTAAATTGAAAAGCTTCTGTACAAACAAAGCTAATGTAACCAAGATTGAGAGGGAAGTGGGAAATTGGGAATTTTTATGATGAGTGTCTCTGATAAAGGCCTCATTTCTAAAATATACAGAGAATTGAGTAAAATCTATAAAAATACAAGTCATTCCCCAATTGATAATGGTCAAAGAATATGAACAGGCAATTTTCAGAGGTAGAAATTAGCAATATTGGTGCAGCCAGGTAGCACAGCGAGTAAGAGCACCAGCTCCAGTGTTGGGATGACCTGGGGATCAAATCTGGGCTCAGATACTCAACATCACACCCAAAAATAACTGGCCGTGTAACCGTGAGCAAGTTACTTAACCCCGATTGCTTAAAAAAAACAGAAAGAAAGAAATTAAAGATATCTATAAGCATATGAAAAATGCTCTAAATCACTATTGATTAGAAAAATGTAAATCAAAACAACTCTGAGGGACCACATCTCACTGGTCAGATTGGCTAAGATGACAAAATAGGAAAATGATAAATGCTGGAGAGAATGAGAAAAAATTGGAACACTATTGCACTATTGGTGGTGTTGTGAACTGATTCAGCCATTCTGGGGAGCAATCTGGAACTATGCCTAAAGGGCTATAAATAATTGCCTACCCATTGTCCCAGTAATACCACTTCTGTGGTTGTATCCCAAAGAGATCATAGAAGTAGAAGGAATCCCTGCAAGTACAAAAATATCTATTGCAGTTCTTTTTGTGGTGGCAAAGAATTGGAAATTAAGGGGATGCCCATCAATTGGGGAATGGCTAAATAAATTGTGGTATATGAATGTAATTGAATACTATTGTGCTATAAGAAATGAGGAGCAGACAATGTTCATATTTACCTGGAGAGACTTATACAAACTGATGCTGAGTGAGAAGAGCAGAACCAGGAGAAATTTGCACACTATTACAGACACAACATATGTGTGATGGACAGCTTTGATAGACTGGACTCTTCTCAGCAATGCAAGGTTATAAGACATCTCCAAAAGACTCATGAAGGAAGATGTCTATATTCAGAGAAAGAACTAGAAAGAACAGAGTCTGAATGCAGACTGAAGAAAACTACCTGCTCTCTTTCTTTTTCTTTTTGGTTTTGTTTCCTCTTTCCCATTGTTCATTCCATCAATTACAATCCTTCTTTACAACCTGAGGTTGTCTAATGGGAAAGTATTTGCAGATCTTATACTTGATTACATGCCACCAGCGGGGGCGGGGGAGGGAAGGAGGAGAGGAAGGGGGAGAAAATTTGAAACCCAAGGGATTGTGGAACTGAATCTTGTAAACTAAAAGTAAACTAAAAAATTAATAAAGACAAAAAAGGGGGAGGAAATCCCTCTTGGACCCTGGTTGTTTATGGTGTTAATCATAATTCTTAAGTCTTTCAACGTTGTTTGTATTTACAATGATGTTCTCGTTGTATATTTTGTTCTCCTGGTTCTATTCATTCCATTTTGCATCATTTCACACAATTCTTCCCAACTTTCTCTGAAATTCTGAAATTATCATTGCTTATTTCACAGTAGTATTCCTTTACATTCCTAGATCATAATGTAATAAGCCATTGTCCATCTGATGAATATTCCTTTAGTTTCAAGTTCTTGATCATCACAAAATGCGCTACTGTTATTGTTTTACTTTTGTTCTCCAAGAGGACTAATGACATCACAAGGGTGATGTCTTGACTTACACTTCAATTGGGTTTAAGGGAAACAGAGCTATGAAAAGTTGTCAGCCTCACTCTGTCCTCCAGAGTCATCAAAATCCAGAAGCAAGACAAAAATCATGATAAATGGCAATGGCCTAGGATGCAATGATGTATGCCCTTTGCTTTTCTAAGTCTTTCTCAGGTCTCAGTTTTTCTGAGTCATTGCTCTTCAATGACTGAAGAGTAGGTAAGAATTGAGACAAAAGATGGCCTAATTTACCATCACAAAATATCAATTTAGGAGAGGAATACCTTCAACTTTCAGACCAGAACAGAAAACAGTTACTATTTACTCTCATTCTAAGCCATAAAAACCTAAGAATAAGCCACGAGATATTTGAGTTAGGAGTTGCTGCTATAATTTTTTTGTATATATGGTTTTTTTCTAATTCTTTCTTTGATCTCTTTTGGAGTTTAAGTCTTATGATGGTATTGCTGGGGCAAAGGGAATGCACAGTTCAGTGACTGGGGTTCTTTGCAAAAATGCCAAGACTAATCTGTAGCTCCACCAATAGTTGGACAAAAGAACCTGATTTTTGAGAGGGCAACTTTTATTTGTCGAATGTGATGGGACTGAATTGATTTGGCATTATGCATCCCTAAAAAAATCACCTTTTTTGTATTAAGGGGTAGCTCTAAGTTCAGACTTCCTTATATTCATAAGTGAGTCCTTCTTAGACAAAATTATCCCATAGATTAGAATCAATGTCATACCAGGAGTATAGCTGAGGGTTCCTAGAAGAAACACAAGTAATTGAGACATAAGACATAGTTTGATGTAGGCAGTATTTCTGGAGACTTACCCTTACTCTTTCTTCCTGTCTCTCTTTTCTCTAAACGATAGAGAAGAGAACAATCATAGCTATGTATTGCTCATTTCTATTCTCACCAAATATTGAGTAAATTAGGAGTCTTAACACTCCTATCACCTTTCCTATCTTCTCATTCTCCCTCATTTTCCTTTCCCATCTTTCCCCTGTCCCCCCTTCCCTCCTCTTTCCCTTTTCTCTCCCTCTCTTTGTTAGGAATTTAATAATCCATTTGACTTTATTTCCAGAATTAGCCAGAAGAAATACATTAATAGTTGTATATTTATGTGTTTATAATTATTGATATGTTCCTTAATGCCAATTTTATGGATTGATAAATCTGTTATTGAGCTAAAAGGTTTTTTATGGAACATTTAATGATGATCCCTTTTAAATATTTATGTCACAAGAAAACAATGTGTGTTTACATTTAGAAATTAATCATTGCAGGCACACTATGAACAAAGCATAAAACAATTTTCAAAGGTACAGACCACCAAAATTTTAAGGTACAGTGAACATCAACAGATGGTGGAAAATGAAAAGAATTCCTCTCTGCCAACAGGTTGCATAAATCAACAGAATAGTTAGTAGATCAATCAGTTTAGCTAATGCGGACAATTCCTGTACTGCATCAATAAGACGTATGTTTGAAGGGATGGGTAGGGAATGCATTACGAGAAACTTTACGTGCCAAGTTAAGGAGTGTGAACTTTCCCGTCTCCCTAGCATAGAAGACCAGGGCCCAAACCACTAGAACATGACAGGCAGATTTTGATACAAGGAGCAGGTTAAGAAAAGAGTCTAGCCTTGCTAAGGAAATGCCATTCAACAGGAGCAAATGGGGTGGACAGAAGGCTATATAATGTCAACATCTTCTAGCAGGAGGAGGGTGGGAGGGTAGTACAGAAAAGAGGAAGGACTGTGTGGCAAGCAGAGAATATACAAAACAACCTTTACCTACTGGGAAGATTTTCCATGGGTAAAATTCTGTTTAAAAAGATTTTGTACACAGAATAGAAAGCCAAGTAAGACTATAGTACTTAAAATAGGCAATTGTCTAGAATGAGCACTTGTGAGAGTAACTTAAGGAAGTCCATCAAGTTGACAGCTGGATTCAGGCTATCAGTGACCTGGAAGAAGGAAATTGCAATATACTATAATGTGAAATCCATTCCCAGTATTTACACTCAGCTTAGAAATTCATGCATGGCAAATATAGAGCCAATGGACTGAAGAGATATAATGATTATTTTTCTAAACATACTGCTGAGCTTGCATGATTGCTTATGCTTTTCCAGTATTTCATGAAAGTCATTGCATAATATCTGTGATATTAGAAGCACTCCAGGTCTCTCCAAAGTTATGGTGTCTAGACTGTTTAGAAGGCTGTTCTCTAATCTTCTGCACTTAGTCATGAAAGCTTTCACACTTTCAGTCTCCCTCTCTTCTTTTTTCACAATTTCATACCATTATTCTTCCTTTTATCAGACTAATGAATGCATTATGAGAAGAAACAATGTTGCAAATGAAGGGAGATATTTTATTTAAAATATATGCAAAATTAAAAGCCATATTGAGTTTAAAAGAAAAAGTATTCCTTTTTTCATAAATATTTTAACATGGTATGATAATGAGATTATCAGATTTCCCAGTTTATAGTATATTAGTGTTAGGAAGATTAATTTCTTCTTATTTCCTCTGCTTTGTGGAAGAGGGAGAGAGTGTGTTCTAAGTGGCTGTTGGCTTTTTTTAATTACTAAAGCAGTCACTACCTTAATAAAATATGAGAGGAGGAGGTGCTTCATTACAAAATGGCATTAAGTAGATGCAAAGCTAGGTTTCTTTGATCCTAATTATCCCGGGATTAAATGTGCAACATTCTATAATAATGATAGAAATTATCACAAGCATTGTACTTATATAGGTTGTCATTCCCAAGTATCACAGAGTTCATGAATGATAATTTCTAACTAAATGTTTTTTGAGATAAAGATTCCAAAAGTACACTCTTGCAAACCGACAGTAATCACAAAAGCTGAAAAATGTTTTCTTTATTAGATCAGAGTGGTCAATAAAGTACAAAGAGTTTGATAGTAAGAATAATGATAATTTACATAGTGCCTCTCTTTAAAAGAATCCCAGGTGGTTTTATAAATAATATCATGGAATCTTCCATCTAAAGCTGAAACGTACCTTATGGCCTATGAAATCCAAGCCCCTCATTTTACAGATGAAGAAAATGAATCCCCGAAAAGATAAGTAACTTATCCAGCATCACACAGAAGTATCCACATCATCTTTATGATATGGGTAAGGAAAAGTGTTACTTCCTCTATTTTGGAGGTGGAAAAACTAAGATAAAAAGCTATTCATTGTCACACAACATGAACAAGAACAAAAAAAAGTTTTGCTAATTTAGCAAATATATTGCTATTATATGGCCCTCTAGTCAGTAGAACCCACTTTCTTTTATGAAAAAGAAATCTTAATGATGTCAGACTCAGCAAAACTAACAACTGAAATTTTCCGCTTCCTTTACTTACGCATTTGTTATCTTAATTTCTTCTTTCAGAAGGTACCACATATCCTTATGCTAAGTGCTCAACCTGCCCTGGTTGAGCATATTCTCCACCCTTGCTGGCTAGTTCCCCACTTTCCTGTCAAACCCCATTCAAAATTATCTGTCGATTTCCCATGTTCAAGGTTAGGTGCCTTAGATCACAATAGACATTTCTATGGAATATGGAAACAAGAAATGTGCAAAGGATAGAGTGGAATAGAGAGAAGTAGGAAAATGTGAGATCAAGCCTACTTCAAATACTTCTCTAGCAATTTGTTTAGTGTCTCTCTTAGTTTCCTCATATGAAAAATGGGGCTAACAACACTGTTCTTACAGGATTTTTATGAGGATCAAATGAAATAATATATGTAAAGTACTTCATAAATTTTAAAGCACTATAGAAAGGCTTATCATCATCATCATTTACTTCCCCTACATAAACGATTTACATTTTAACATTGGGTTTTCGAGAGACAATGTTTCTGCAAAAGTCAATAGCATAAATTATACCCATATCATGGGACCAGTCTTTCTCATTGAAGAAATAATCTCCCCTGAGCAACCCATGACTGAGCCACGGTTAAGGAAACCATCAACATATGTAGACAAAAGTATAAACAGATCCTGGGCATGGACATGGGAACGTTCTGATCCGGATGATCTACCTTTCCTGAAGTTTCTGCATTTTCTTACAGGAGCAGGCCAAAGTAGAGTCCATTGCTGCAATCCTATTTAGAAATCACAGCATCATACAGTCAGTAGCATTTCCTAAGAATGCACAGGCCTCAGGACACTATAACTATACTAAGTACAATTCTTCAGGAAAAGGTTATAACTTGTAAGCTCCATAAGCATGAAAATAGATGTTATCATTCATAAGTACCACTTTAATAACCAGAAGCATTCAGAGATAACCAAACATGATGACAAAAGAAAGGTTTATTACCTGGATTTGAAATTCATGTGAGAAGAGAAGCTGCAACACAGGAAAAGCTTTTGGCTTGACCTACATTGATTAAGAGAAACTATTAATAATCTCTAACAAAAATAACTAAATCATAACACTCTTAGGTGGAAAGAAAGCCTGCAACTGAAGCAATAACCAAGAGAATTTCCTATTAAAGTCCACGTGAGCTTGTTATTTAAAAATAATTGAAAGGAAAATGCTGAAGAGGATTTGGAGTTAGATGGATAAGACACTGTTTCACAAAAGTCATTTGAAGGTGATCATTTAATTGCTGCAAAAAATAGAGGGGAATCAAATTACATGATTAAATTATTTTCTGTCCTAAGGAATAGATTTTTTAAAAAGAGAGAGAATATATTTAAACTCATTTATTTGAACATGGCAGAATGGAGAGAGTAAGACACTCAAAATCAAGAAGGTCTGATTCCAAACCCACCTTTTTTTAAAACCTGTGTGACCCTGAACAAATCAATTAACTTTTCCATGCCTCAGTTCACTCCTTAGGATTTATCAAGTAGATTAAATATAGGTTCAAACTCTGGGTGTGAGAAGTTCCCTTCCTCAGAGTTCCTTACATTGACATTTTTGTATATATGTATATTTACATATGTGTTGGCTTAAATTCTATCATGATATATGGGGTCAAGTTAACACAATGGAAAATAAAACAAATGAGAATTTTTAAAAAGTCTTGGTAAATAAGCAATTAACCTAACGAAACTTCACCATGGATGCAGAAGATTTGAATCTATTGCTATTTGTATGACCTTGTATCACTTCACTTCTCTGGGTTCAATTTATTCATCTGCAAAATGGGCATAATTATATGCTAGCTCCATAAAATCACATCAAATTTCAGTAGTAACCTCAAAGGTCTACTACTTTAACTCTTACCCAAAGTAGACATCTCATCTCTTAGTTCACTTTTAAGTTAAATCCTCCCATCACCACTTTAAAACCTCTAGAGAGAGGGAACACACTAACTCCCATGTCCCATATCATTTTCATATTACTTTAATTTCTAAAAAAGACATGTATTTATCTGTAAAATTACAGCGTTGGATTAAATGATCTCTATGATTTCTTCAAGATCTACTTAAGTATTCTTTCCAGAAACTCAAATATAAAAGCTGCCTGTCAAAAACAGGAACATTGTATGATTGAATGAAATGGGATCATTATTCTATGAAGGTGCTAAGGGAATTATTACTCTAATTGGAGTGAATTGATTTAAGAGACTTCAAGATGGAGAGATCATTATAAGAAGAGTTCTTGGAGGGAAAGGGTTTGGAGCAGTAGTCTCAAGAGGGTAGGTGTTAGGATTTGGGGGAAAAACAAAACATAGTTCAGCATAGGATTAGAATAAGATGGTAGCGTAAGAGCTGCCTGACTACATGGGAAGAAGTAATCAAAAGGAGAGGGAAACAAGAGGGTTCGTTCCTCTAACGTTACATGTTTGGGTCAGTATGAGCAGGAATAGAGGGCCATCTTACTCAAGAGACAGAAAAGGGAAAGATTGATGCAATACCTTACAACCTATTTCAGGATTATGATGGGTTTTTTTTGTTGTTTTCTGTTTTTTGCTTTTCAATTCATAGCTATTTTTGACTACTGGAGAAAATAATGTGATTAATATGGCTTTGGATAAAAAAATTCTCCCAATTAAATTCAGAAAAAAATTGAAAAAAAGGAGAAATAGGAAAAGGAAGCAGCACTTACTAAGCTTCTACTATATTCCAGGTTCTTAAAAAAACTTTTTTGGGTCGGATAGATGGCACAGTGAATATAGCACTGGCCCTAGAGTCAGGAGGACCTGAGTTCAAATCTAGCCTCAGACACTTAACACTTACTAGCCCCGTGACCTTGGGCAAGTCACTTAATCCCAATAGCCCCTCCAAAAAATAAAAATAAAAATAAATAAAAATTTAAAAAATCTTTTCTCATTTGGTTTTCATAACCAAGAAAGTTAGGTTCCAATATTATCTCCATTTTACTACTGAGGAAACTGAAGTCAAGTAACTTGCCCAGGATTACACAGCTAATAGGTTTCTGAAATAAAATTTGAACTTGGGTTTTCCTGACTCCAAGGCCAGCACCCTATCCACTATACTACGCAGCTGCCTGTGGGCAAGGAGAGCAATTTGAAGTAATGTGGGTAAAAAAGCTTTTGGGCCTAAACTAAGGACTAGAGTTATTAAGAAGAGGTTGAAACACTATCATAAAGCAATATTAACAGAACATGATAACAGACAAGAATACAGTAGATATAGAAAGAGGAAAAAAAAGCCAAGATGATCATTTCATGAGCCTAAGTCTGGGTACCTTAAATTCCAAAATCAGAACTGCAGAACTCAGAGACCTTGGAAGCCATCTAGTCTACCATTCACGTTGTGCAGATGTACACCCTGGGGAACAAAGAGATTTAGTACACAGCTCAAGGTGGCATAGACAGAACTTAAACTCAGGATCTGAAATTCAAAGTAAAGCACTTATTCCATGGCACCAAACCGTTAGGTATCATGCTGGTGTCGTTTAGTATGAAAATAGTAGATGTGGACAGGGTTTGGTTTTCTATGAAACATGAGAGGATAGCCCGGTATCCTCTCAGGCAAAGTGCCTTAGAACAATAACAACAGCAAACAACAAACATTTCTTATAGAGTAGGGAATGAGCATAAATCTTAAATCTTAACAATTTCTTTCAGGAAGGTCAGATTTTTTCCCTTTAACATGTTCATAAAGAAGCAAAACTGAAAACTGCTTTGAGGGTATTCAGCTCTCCTTTAAATCAACTAGTGATTACAGAAATAATTTCTAAAACATGGTAGCAGGAAGATGAATACGGAACAATCCCAAAGTGACATCTTTATAATCCATAAGTATCAATCTCACTCTACTGAATATGACTTAGGAGATAAAAGGTTTCAAGGATAGAGAAGTACACTTAACCCAAGGAGTGCTATCTCTACTGCCTGCAGCATGGGACATCTTTTTTCCTATAACAACTGCTTCAGGAATACAAAACACAAATGGTGAGTAGATCAACCTACCTGAATGGGGACCATGTGAGTTGGGTAACGCAGCTTGCCCCCCTCCCTCATACTCCCTCTCTCTCTCCTCCTCTCCAAAAGAAGGTAAATTTTGGTGACAACAACCTTGTGGGTCTTCCCCTCCAAACTGATATTTTTTCTTTTTTTTTCTGATTTAAGGGGCTATCTCTTCACTCACTTCTGATAAAGGCCTATTCACTGAATGGTCATTACGTCATTCTAAGTGAGTATGTGAAAAGACCTTAGCCTAAAAGTGATCCTATTGCATCCTGGGTCATCTCCAGTCATCCTGATGGTCACTGGATCCAGATGGCTCTGAAGGAGAAAGTGAGGCTGGTGACCTTGCACAAATAAAAGTCAACTGAAAGTCATGTCATCATTTCCCTGACTCCATGGTCCTCTTCAAAAATGAAGGACAAACACAATGTGCATTGGTAGAAACACACTCAGGTGTTTGGGAAGCTTAATGAAAAAACACAAAGCACATAACAGTCAATAAGAATAGAAGCTTGTAAAGAGAGGACTTTCTTGACTGAGCAGATTTAGAGAGAAGGTGGCAACATTGTAACTATCAATCCTGGAAACTAGGGCAAGAATATTTGGGGGAGAAAACATTGCAAAGAGACAAAAATCTCATAGGCAATAAGACTCCAGGACTCCTTGAGGTCTATTCTGACAAGCCCTCTGTTAAGGAAGAGAACGTAGCTGAGAAGCCAAGAAAGTGCCTAAATAAAACTTTCAGGCTCCAACCTTGGCACATGTGCAGAAAGTTCATAGCAGTCAAGGCAAACAGTTTAGTCGTCACCCCTCCAATGCATCACTCTCAGACAGGTACAACTTCACCCATGGAGAGTCTGACCGACACCTGCGGAATTTTGTTGCTGCGTTGTATCCACTTCTTAGTGACCCCATTTAGGCTTTTCTTGGCAAAGATACTGGAAGTCTTTTCTCATTTTACATATGAAAAAACTACGGCAAATGGGGTTCAGTGATTTGCCCAGGGTCACAAAATGTCTGAGGAAAACAAATCTTCCTGACTGCTTGCCTGGCATTCTATTTGTTACACCCCCTGTGGAATAGTCAACCCCTAAAAAGTGGGAGGCGGCAGCTTGGTGGCCCAGTGGAGTCAGGAGATCCTGAGTTCAAATCCAGCCTCAGACACTTAACACAAAAACTAGCCATGTGACCTTGGACAAGTCACTTAACCCCAATTGCCCTCCAAAAAGCAAAAATAAATAAAGTGGGAGAGGGAAACAACAGGTATGGTAGTGAAGATGACATAAATGGTCTTCTCCTTCTCTCTAAGGCATGAGAAGTTGCCTGATTATGGTTGATTTGTTATCAAATCCTTGGGGAAATACAAACTAGTAATGGACTGTGGCAAGAGGTGGAAACCTGGAGCTAGGCAGGGAAGGAAAGTCAATGATGCTTGAAGTTGTGGAGAGCAGGAATTTTGTAAAAGATCTAACCAAAAAAAAAAAAAACCAGGAAGGACAGGACTGCAGATAGTAGGGATGAGGGAAAGTAAGATGTTGCCCTGGATATGGGAGAATCCCAAGGCAAAACTCCAATTATATTGCTCCTGGGTGGTTCCTATCCAGGATACTAATGCTTGGTGATTACTGAATGAGAATAAAATATCTGAATTTAAAACAACAAATGGATTTTTTGTTGTATTTTTGGTTCTTTCTTGTTGCATGCCAGAGGAAGTCATGAATGATCCTTGGAAAATAGAATTCTTTTACTTGCAATTACCAAAATAGCCAATTTTAGTACAGATAGGGAAAAAAGCTGTTATAGCACAACTACAAAAAGATTTAGAAAAATTAATATATAAATCATTTTTATGCGATGAGAGAGAAAGAAATAAGCAAAGAGACAGAGGGAGATAGAAAGGGGAAGGGAGAGAAGGTGGAGGGAGGTGAGAGAGGGGAAGAGGGACAAAGAAGGAAAAACTGAGGGGGAGGGATAGAAAAAAAGAGAGGAGGGTGAAGGAGACAATGAGAGGGATAGAGAGGCAGAGGAGAAAGAGGGGGAGAGGAAAAGAGAGGAAATCAAAAGGGGAAGAGAGAAGGAGAGAAAGTCGATGTAATTTGAATTAAATCTAATATTAGATGAATGAGTTAGAGAGTAACCAAAAGCCTTAGTGGGTTCCTAAAGCTCAGATTCAGTGAAGAACAGTTGTTCTATGGTATTCATCATTCCAATTTCTGGTAGATTTTGTTTAGTTTTATTTTTAATCCAGAATTCTACAAAATGGAAATGAGAAGGAGGTGCATAAGGAGGCTGATGCTGCTAGGTCAGGACTTATTAAGAAGTATAGGAACACCTCATATTTGCATAACACTACAGTTTAAAATGCTTTCACACAGATCTTACAGGGTCCTCATACTATGAAGCTGGTAGTACTGTTATGTATATAAATATTGTTGCAATTTGTGTATCACTTTATAGTTAGCTAAGTGCTTTCTTCACAATAATGCTGTAAAATAAGGAGGTCAAATAATATTTTCCCCATTTTACAGGTGAGTAAGTGACCTGATATTGAGAGGTCAAGGGACTTGCTCAGGATAATAAAGCTTTGAAGAGGCAGAAATGAGAATGGAACTCAATTGCTCAGATTCAAAGCTCAAAGTTCTATCACATAATGCTGGCTGTTCTGAATGAAAAAGATGATGGTTAGAGGGGTTATAAATGAAGACAGTATATTTATGAAGCATTACATTAGAGTGAACATGAACTGGTTCATCCAATCCTAGAGCACCAGAACGAGCATGCATCATCTCTTGAGAGATGCCTTAAGAATTAATATAGAGGGGCGGAGTCAAGATGGCGGAGTAGAAGCAGGATTTCCCCACCACCACTCCAGCTTCCACCCTCCCCAATCCATGTAATGAGAGGACTCTAAACAAACTTTGGAGCTGCAGGAACAACAAAATGACACAGAGAAGCTAACCTCCCGCTGAGGACAGACCGGCAGGCCTGCAGGCTAGCACTGCGCTCTGGGAGCTGAGCCCAGCCCCAGGCTTTAGCCCCAGGGTGGGTCTGACAAGCCTCTGGCCAGAGGGACACCAGATCAGCAGCACCTGTGGCCAGTTCCAGATTTATCAACACATAGATGTGAAGGACAAAGTGAGAGGTCAGTGCAGTCTGGATTTTCGGACCCAGTAAGTAGGAGTGTGTGGATTTTGCCCCTGGCATGAGAAGCCACTGAGACAGCAGCACAGCCAGCCAGAGCCACATGGCAGCTTAAACTCCTGGCCTGCAGAGTGTAGGGGGACCAAACAACCAGTCTGAGGGGTAATCATTAGAGTGAACTTGCTTTAACCTGCTTGGATCTAGATTGCAGTCTAGAGTGGAGGTCCTAGGGTGTCCAGCTTGCCAGAGTGTGTGGAGGGCTCATAGAGAGCAACCATCTAATACCTCCAGCAGCTGAGAAAACCCCAGAGTTTGAGACAAAACCTCCCCTTTCTGGTGGCAGAGTCCTCCTGTGGCAAAAAGCCCAAAAGTCAAGTAATTGAGTGGCAAAATGAGCAGGCAAAGGAAACAAAGCAGACAGAAGATTCCAACATTACACTCCTATTTGGGGGGCAAAAAGGAGCAAAGCATGGAACAAGAGGAAGACAGTGAAGTCAGAACTCCTGCACCAAAAGCTTCAAAAGAAAATAAGAGCTGGTTACAGGACATAGAGGACCTTAAGAAGCACATAAGAGAAGTGGAGGGAAAATTGGGAAGAGAAATGAGAATGATGCAAGAAAATTATGAAATGAGAGTCAACACCCTGACTGAGGAAAATAATACCTTAAAAAATAGACTGACTCAAAGGGCAAAAGAAGCTAAAAAAAGACAATGAGGAGAACAATGCTTTAAAAAGCTGAATTTGCCAGATGGAAAAAGAATCTCAAAAGTTCAATGAGGAGAATCATTGCTTCAGAATTACATTGGAGCAAATGGAAGCTAATGACTTTATGATTAATCAAGATGCTGTTAAACAGATTCAAACAAATGAAAGAATAGAAGGCAATGTGAAATATGTCATGGGGAAATCCACTGATCTGGAAAATAGATCCAGGAGAGATAATTTTAAAATTATTGGACTACCTGAAAAGTAAGAACCTAGAAATCATCCTCCAGAAAGAAAACTGCCCTGATGTTCTAGAACCAGAGAGCAAAATAGAGGTTGAAAGAATCCACCAATCACCTCCTGAAAAAGATCCCAAAAAGAAAACTCCTAGGAATATTATAGCCAGGTTCTGGAATTCCCAGATTAAGGAGAGAATATTACAAGGAGCCAGGAAGAAACAATTTGAATATTGTGGAAACACAATCAGCATAACCCAGGATCTGGCAGCTTCTACACTGAGGGATCGAAGGGCTTGGAATATGATATTCTGGAGGTCAAAGGAGCCTGGATTAAAACCAAGAATCACCTACCCAGCAAATGTTTCAGGGGAAAATTTTTTTTCCAAAAAAAATGGAGGACTTTCAAGCATTCTTGATGAAAAAACCAGAGTTGAATAGAAAATTTGACATTCAGATACAAGAAGCAAGAGAATCATAAGAAAGTAAACAGGGAAAAGAAATCATAAGGAACTTATCAAAGTTGAACTATTAACATTCCTACATGGAAAAACAATAACTGTAACTTGTAAAACTTTTCTCAGTATGAAAATAGTTGAAGGGAATAGTAATATATATATATATATATATATATATATATATATATATATATATACACATATATGAGGGCATGTGGGCATATAAATACATATGTGAATGTGTGCATATATGTTTACAGGTATACATAGATAGAGGGCACGGGACCAATTTAACAGGAAGGTATGATACTTAAAAGGTTAAATTAAGAGGTGAGAGAGGAATATAATGAGAGAAGATGGGAAGAGACAGAATGGAGCAAACTAACTCATATAGAAGAGGCAAGGGAAAATAGTTACAATGGAGGGGAATAATAGGAAGTCAAAAGAGAATGGGTCAACCTTATTCCCATTGAATTTGGCTTGAGGAGGGAATGAAATAAACACTAAATAGGGTATCTCACCCTACAGCAGAGTAGAGGGGAATGGGATGAGAGGGGGGATGATGGAAGGTAGGGCAGGCTAGGGGGGAGGGAAGTTGGGAGCACCCACTTTTGAAAAGGGATGGGATCAAAGTAGAGAATAGAACAAGTGGGAGGTGGGATAGGAGGGAGGGAAATATAGTCAGTCTTTTACAATATATCTACTATGTTATTGTTTTGCAATAGCCACATATGTACAACCTATACTGAACTGCATATCTTCCCAGTAAAGGTGGGTGACAAGGGAGGAAGGGAATGAATCTGGAATTCAAAGTTTTAAAATCAAATGTTTAAATATATATATACACACACACTATTATTAATACTATTTTACATGTAATTGGGAAATAAGATATACAGGCACTGGGGCATAGAGATCCATCATGCCCTACTGGAAAAGTCAAAAGGGGCATAGGAGAAAATATGGGAGAGAGTAGATTGGAGGAGGGGATATTCTGTGGTACTGCTATTTTGGGGCGGTGGGTAGGGGAAAGATGGGGAGATAATTTGTAACTCAAAATCTGGAGGAAATGAATTATGTAAATCAGAAGTTAATAAAGCATTTGAAAAATGAAAAAAAAATCCATAAGGTAAAAAAAAATAATTAATACAAAGTTGCCCTATTCCACAAAGCTTAGTTCTTCCTGGCTAGAGCATGTTGAAATGTCATGGGATCATAAGATTGGAACTGAAAGGGACTCCAATAGACTAACTGAGATTATACAAAATATACATATGTATGTGAATATATATGTATATAAGAATATATATGCATACATATTAAATGTGAGATGCAAAGACTACTGCAGAGAGTCCTTTTCCTATAAAAATAATTTAAGTAGCTCTAAATAAATTATCTGACTTTTTGGCTATTTCATAGGAAAGTCAGAGGAATTATAGAACCTATACTTATAAGATCATAGCTTTAAAACTAAGTGGAATGTCAGAGATCATCAAGTTAATTTTCATTCATTTCCAGGCATTTAAGGTGGTTTCAAGGCAGGTGTAACAGTGAACAGAGGCCCAGAATTGGAGTGAGGAAGATCAGAGTTCAAATCTTGCCTCAGATACTGAATCACATGCATGATTCTACATGCAACATTCACTGATCCTCCCTCAGCTTCATTTCTTCACCTGTGAAATGGGGATAAGTAGTATCTATTTCACATAGTTATTGTGATCAATTGATATAAGATATGTACAGCACTTTAAAAATTCTTAAAGTATTATATAAATGTTACCTATTCTTAATGAACTGGTGAAGTAAATGGCAAAGCACACCACAGTATCTTTTCCAAGAAAACTTTAAAGAGTGTGATAAAAAGTCCAACACAACTAAAAATGACTGAAAAACAATTATTATTACAGTTGAGGAAACAAGGCTGGGACGTTAAGTGACTGACTCAGTTTACACACATAGTAAAGACCAGAAGGTTTTGAATCAAGGTCCTATGACTTGGAGTCAGGATTTTGTTTTTTCACTTTATGGTAGACCATCAACATAATTTGGAACTGACCATTTTATCTCATTCTCACTTACAATTATTTGTGTATAAGTGCACTGCAAGAAGTTTGTGGGGTTTTTCACCATGGTACTCAAGTGAATGATTAGAAAAAAAAAAAAACAGGAGAGGCTTCTTGAAGACTCTGAGGGGGGAGATTCAAGCTAGCCTTCAACAACTTTATTGGAAATGTTCAGCCTTTCTTGTTTCCTATCCCCCTAGGGAAAAGTGTTCAAAGGCACTGGGCAATGTAACTTCGAGAAGCATTCATTATTTACTTAGTGTGAGACACTGAAACCCTGAATACGAAGATGAAAAACCCTCAAGTATCTTACAGTCTAATATAAGGCTGATATATAGAGAAAAAGAATGGTAACATGAGTGAAAATGAGGGACTGAGATGATGGGACAGGCACAGGTATACAGCTCTCCTGTTCATTTGATTTGATTTGATTTTTCCTGCTCTGTTCTTTCCCAAAGAGAAGGATTTTTGAAATGGGGAGGATAACATAAAAAAGATTAACAGAAAGTTGATATTAAAGGCAACTCAATTCCTCAATCAATAGGCATGCATTGAATATATATCCTGCACAGTATTATGCATTGTGCTATTCACTGGGGATTTAAATAAAATACGTGAAACAATCCTTATTCTCAAGGAATTTACAGCGTATCAATCGACTTTGTGTGTGTGTACCATATATATATATATATTATATAGAGAAATAGATATTGAGAGAGATACGAGGAGGAGGAAGTGAGGGATGGGGAAAGCATACAATTTTTAAAAATATAAACTGTAAAATAGTTCATTTCAAGGTAGGAAGAGCATTAACTCTTGGGAGGTGACCAGGAAAGGATTCATATAGAAACTGGGGCTTGAACCTCTTCATGAATAAAGGAAAATATTTCTACCAAGTGGAGGTAAGATGAGAATGAATTTTAAACATGAAGGATGGCCAGAGCAGATGATCAGAGACGGTGGATGAAGTATTAAGTATGAGTAATAGACATAAACCAGTTTGACTGAATTGTAAAGTGGAAGAAGGATTATGTGTAATGAGGCTTCAAAGATAGCTTGTGGCTGGGCAGTGAAGTGTTTTAAAAGACAAACACAAATTTATATTTTATTTTAGAGGCAATTGGGTGTCAACAGTATTTATTGTGTTTCATGAGAAGTGACATGTTCAGATTTACATTTAAGGAAAATCAATCTTCTGTCTCTTTTCAGAATGGATTAGAATGGGGAGATATTTGAGGCAGGTAACACAAACTATGGTAATCTTTACCAGTGCTGTCAACCTCAGAGACAGAGACCACTAAACCATATATAAAGATCCCTGCAGAGGATATAGTGACAATTTTAAAACATAGTATTATTCACATTTTCTTGTGTTTTTATTAATTTTGTTAAAGTTTTCCTAATTGTATCTGAATTTAGTTCAGATCATACTCTGGAGTGTTGCAGGTTACATGTGACCTACAGTTGTATGTTTAATGCCTCTAATCTATATTGAAAGGTAATGAGAGCCAGAACTGAGGTGGTAGCTATGGGAGGGGGACATTATGAAGGCATAAACAGCAAGATTTGGTAAATAATTCTATATATGATATGAGGTAGAGTGAAGAATCAAATACAGTGCTGAGGCTATGAACCTAAAAGGCTGGAAAAAATGGTGGTTGCTTCAAAAGAAATAGGAAAGTTTGGCAGGGGCACAGGTTTTGGTGGAAAAATTAATTATTTTCTTTTGAATATGTTACAAGAAAGACTGTTGAGACAACCCTAGGAAATCAAATATTTTAAAGTCTGCTAAGCTATGGGTAATGCAAGACTGAAGCTCAGGGGAAATGCTGGGACTGGATTAATAAATCTGTGTTATCATCATTGAAGATGATAACCCAGGACAGAATTTTGAGGAACACCCACAAGTGGGAAGGGGAATGATAGGGGTGATATGCTAGCAGAAAGATACTGATAAGGATCTGTTAGCCAAGTAGTAGTAGCAGGAGAAATGAATGTTTGAAAAACCCAGAAAGGAAAAAGGATTCAGGAGGAAAGGGCTGTCAACAGTGTTAAAATGCAGCAGGAAGTTAAAAGATTATAAAGATTGATAAACATCATCAGCTTTGGCCATTAATAGATTAGCGGTAACTTTGGAGAGATCGGATTCCATGGAGTGAAAAGGTTACGAGCTAGATTAGGAAGGGTTGAAGAAAGATTGGAAAGAATGACTGTAGAGGAGGTGGAAACAGTCAGTCAGGGTCACCATTTTCCCCAAAAAGTTTGACAGACAAAGGGACAAAAGTCACAAGACAGTACCTTGAAGGCATGATATGGAAAGGCAAAACTTCTTTCAGAGATGAGTGATTCTTGGGAATGTTTGAAGGCACCAATCAACTGTGAGGAGTGGAAGATCCACAAGAGAGTGAGAATGATACTTGCGGGGGACTGACGATCTGCTGGCTTAGATAGCAGGAAATGGATTGAAGGAAAATGCAGAAGGGCTGACCATGACGAGGAGATAAACTATCTCATTATCAGAGGCTGGAACAAAGGATGAGAGAATTCAAGTTGATGCTAAGCAGTTTTGAGATGAAAACTAAGGAGAGGGTACTTGTCTTTGAAAATTGAGAGGTCCCATTTTTTCAGTAAAATAAGAGGAAAGTTTGAGATAATGATTAGAGGGAAAGATGTGGAGGATGAAAAAGAGAAAACGAGGTTTAGAATAGCTTCTGTAGGGAGTGAGATAGGAAATTAAGTATTAATAAAAGGATTCTCTTACTGTAGTAAGGATGCACTTTGAGTTAATAATTCAAATTTGGAGTTTTGGGATAGTTATTTGACTTTCTTCGGCTCTATTCAGCAGCTTGACAATACGTACTGAGATGTCAGGTGAAGGGAGTATTTTAGGGCCAGAGTTTTGAAAGGGATAAATGACAATAGAAAAAGTGGGGAAGAAAGGAAGGAACAACAGGAGGAAGGAAAGAGAGAGGGAAGGAGAAGGGACTGAGGGAGAGAGGAAGGAAAGAATGATTAAGCATTTATATGTGCTAAGAACTATACTAAGTGCTGGGGATACAAAAACAAATAAAAATTAAGATAGTATCTGCTCTCATATAGCTTGAATTTTAGTGAAGCAAAGAAAACACACAAAAGGAGCTGAAAAGAGGTGTGTAGAAAGATTAAGGTATGCATCATGGTGGAATGGCTTTAAAGTCTACAAAAAGTCAGAAATGGGACTTGGAGAGAGATTTTCCTTGGTCCGTTCACAAAATGTAGGAACTCATCAGTGGGAGGAGGTAAGCCTGAACAGGACATTGGGATAGTAGGGTATTCTAAGAGAAGGAAGCCTCAGGTACTGAGGGAAATTCCAAGATGATTCAACAAGAGAAAAGGAACAATTTTGAAGTCTAAAGGCAGCCAGAAAAAGAGTTGGAGGGGAATGAGACATAGAGAAAAATAGAATTATGTTGGGGGGGGGGGCGTCATATAGAAGAATATCAGAATTTTTCATAAAAGGAGTGGAATATTAGAGCATGATATATCCCTGTGCATGGCCAAGGTCATATGAAGTAGTAGGTCAGACACTCTTAAGAGACTGAGGAACTCAAAATGTTGGAAGTTTGAGAGATCAGAAAGGATTTTAAGAGAGCTCTTAACTGCCCTTAGTATGTTCATATCACCAGCTCCAAATTAAGTGGAACTAAAGAAATATTGCATGGAATCTTTGAAAAATCACAAAGGGAAAGGTCTCAAAAAAGGACTGGAGAAGGACAAAAGTCAGTACTTTCTAAAAATATAAATAAATAAAGTGAATTGAGGAATTCAACTGTAAAACAAACAACTTGAAATGATTGCTTCTAAATCCCAAAGCATCATTTTTAAAAGGTAGTTTCTGGGACCTTAGAAAGTAAAAGGGTGACTGGAGGCTAGCATGAGTCCATCATGAATAAATACTGCCAGAATAACCTAATGCTATTTTTATTCTTAAGGTTTACTAGATAAATAGTATGCTTTGACATATAGTGTACCATGATTTCTGAAAAACATTTGGCAAAATGTCTACCCTTATGGACTAGAGTGAATTTGAAATGTGTTAAACAATTAGAGTATATCTCCCCAAATGGTGACTAATATATTCAAGATGAAAATAGAAGGATTAATAGCAGAATAAACTGGAAAGCATTGGCACAGTTTTTTAAAAACTATTTTCACCATTAAGAAGAGAGGAATTTCCATATGAACTTCTATATCATGGTGCCCACTATGACTACGGAGGAATCAGAAATGACTTCTAAAGAGAAGTATGGCCAGAAATGGGTAGAAAGACAATTGTGAAGAATTCCCTATACCAATGAAATCACAGGTGCAGTATAAGAATATAATTAAATTTATTAAAGTAAAAGCTGAGGATAGCGTGCCATTCACCCTCTGGATACTGGAAGATACCGGAAGGCAATGGTTGTGTGATATTTGTATACATAAGATCTGAAAGTTCCTAGCATATAGTAGATCCGCAAAATTTGCTTGTTTAAGTGAATTGTATTAAAAATGAATTTTCCTCTCTGATTTTTAATTTCCTTCTATGTAAAATGCCACTTTGCTGAATTATAAGTTATAAAGAGAAAACCAAAATTGTCCCATCTTTCAAAGGCTCTGCATTCCATGGAGGGCAAACAATGCAGAAGTGAGTGCAAGACTTACACAAAATAAATTCCAAGTACATTTGCTGTAAGACACTAATGTTTAGAAGATAACCCACAGAAGGAGATAACATTAGAGCTGAACCTAGAAGGGGACTAGGAATTCTAAGAGGTAGAAATGGGGGTAGAAAGTATTATAAACTTAGAGGACAACCTACACAAAGAAATGGTGCCAAGAAAGGAAATGGGGAAGAAGAGTGAAACAGCTAGTATATAAGTCATGGAAGGAGGAATAAGGTGAAATCCGTTTGGAAACAAGTGGAGAGCACATTTTGAAGTACTTTAAATTCCACACAGTGTCTTTCACCCTAGTGGCAAACATCTGATAATTAACAAGAATTGACGGAGAACATGGGAATCATTGAATTTCAGTGTGAGAATGCACCTCAGAGATTATCTAATCCAACCAATACCTGAACAAGAGTTACTTATATAACATGCCTATGAAGTCAACATCCAACTACGGTTTGAAACCTTCTGATAAAGGGAAAATGTTCTAATGCAGAGACAGCCCGTCTATTTTTGGAAGTTTTTTTCTTCACACTGAGCTTCAATCTATCTCTCTAAACTACATATACTAGTTCTTCTATTTTATAGCTACCATGCCTTCTCAATGTCTTCTCTTCTCCAGGTTAAACATCCACAGTCTTTTTTTTTTTTTAACAATTATACCTTTCTCTCCAGCTCTCTAGCCACCTTGGTTGTTTCTTATTGATGTTGATATTATTTCTACACACAGGCTTTAGCTTGTTTATGTTTTGTTGAAAAATGTTACCCTGAACTGAACATAGTACCTGTAGCACCAAGCACCCCAGCGTCCCCAGGGTGTCTGCCAATACAGGTTCTTGGATCTGCTTTGTTAAAGGAAAGCAACTCAAAATGGGTTAACAAGCTTACTTTAATCAGTCAAACATGTATCATTTACCTAGTTCAGGGGAAAAAGGTCAGCACCCCGAACTTCAGAATACACAGACAGAATTATCAAGTCAGAGAAACAGATCAAGTAGACAGATTTCCAAACTGTCCAACCATTACATCCATACCCAATCAGCATCTGGGCTTTAACAGCTGGGTTTTTCAAAGCCGGGGGGAGAGGGGGGGCCCTCTGGACGTCTTCCCAGAATCCAGATCAAATCACAGAACACTTCTCAAAGTGAGCCCCAAAACAAAGCTACACATCAGGGCTCATATAGCCTTCTCCTGGCTCAGAGAATGTAACAACCTTATTGACTCACTGGCCAATCAAGAAGTATCTACTGAAAAACAAGCCTCCCACCCCAGGCTCCAGGTGCACTTTAGCCTAGGGGCAGGGAAGATCTTAAAAATTTACATTCCTATTACAGTACCCTAAGTGATAATCTTGATGATGGTGATGATAATGATCTGTTGCTGTTCTTCAGTCATGTCCAACTTTTCATGACCCTATTTGGGTGTTTTGGTTTGATTTTTTTATTTGTTTTGGCAAAAAATACTGGAGTGGTTTGCCATTTCCTGCTCCAGCTGATTTTATTGATAAGAAAACTGAGGCAAACATGGTTAAGTGACTTGCCGAGGGTCACACAGATGGAACATGTGTGAGGCTGTATTTGAACTAAGGCTTTCCTGACTCCAGGCCTGTCACTCTATCTACTGTGCCACTTAACTGCCCCTGGGGATAATGATAAATACCTAGCACTTGTGTAGCATTTTATGGATTGCTGAGTGTTTTCCAAATATTATCTCATTTGATTCTCACAACCCTGGGAAATAGGAGTGACTATTAGTCCCATTTTACAGATTAAGAAACTGAGGTAAGCAGAAGCCAAATGGATTGCCCAGTCACACAACTGTTAAGTATCTAAGACTGGATTTGAGTCCAGGTCTCCCTTACAGAGAGCCCAGCACTCTGTCCGTTGAATTACTACTGCTATTTTAGGTACAGTGCTTCTCATAATTAATCCTATAATATTAGCATTTGGGACAGCTATGCAATTTGAATCACTTTCACTGAGAAATGTTCAACAAATTCCACAAACATCAAGAAACTGCTACATCCAAGACGTTTCTCTAAGCAACAGGTATATGAAGACAACATTCTGTTAAAAGGAAATAATGAGCACAAACAAACATAAATATAATATAAGAAAGGGAAGGAGGTGGAGAATATACAGAGTGTTACAGGAATATCTGAAAGAGAATAAAACCCTCACTAATATAGCTTGATGTGGGGCTTCAGGAAGCTTCCATGGAGGAAATAGGGCTTGAGCTATACCTTTAAGGAAGGTACAGATTCTGAAAGTGAGAGATGAGGATAGAATGTATGTTCTGGGTTATTTAATAACTAGGAGATACTTGTATAGTAACAGATCAAGCCCAAGTTGCTAATATAATATTAACACAACACAACAATGCATTTACTTTATGAAATCTTGCTAGCTTCCAGCAGTCCAAACTAGCATCTTTTTCAAAGTAAAGTTTACATGTCTTTCCTTTGAAGCAGCTATCTGTCCCTTTTCCTCAAAATAGGGTCTACTCTTCCTTGCTGTGCTCTTCCCTAGCATTTCTTATTTCTAGAGATCTTTCCCTGCAGCTGGGTCACCTAAATCAAGGGCAATCAAGGCAATTCCCCTTGTCAGGGCCATTCATTTATAAGAGACATGAAAAATGGTGCGCATTGCAGGAAAACCACCCTACTTCTCTAAATTACAAATAATAACTTCTATCAGCTTTGCCTCAAGCTTGCATTTTCTCCCATCTCACTCCTAAGCACTATGTCTCCTTTGAGGTCGATACAGACATAACTGTCTCTTCTGTTAATAAGAGCATTATTTAAAATGTTGGATGTAATGGACTAAAAGTGACAGAAATCACAGGAGAGTGAGAAACAGTTAGAAAAAAGCACAAAGACATGCTCAAGTGAAGCAGTAGAAAGTACTATTGAAATGGGGGAAAGAGCACCCTTAGAAGGGTTAGAGATCTTGCCACTTCCGCACCGTAAAATTGATAATAAAACCGAAGAAATATTAGGGTGACTAGAAAAAGCCTTAATATTGAATGAGCCCCTAAATCAGAGAGAGTGAGAATCTGGGTCAAAGAAAAGGGATAGAGTGAGAGACCGCTGAGAAGAGGTGAGAAAAGGATATCCCAGGGGAAAGATTTCTACATAATAACTCTGGATCCATTTCATTCCCTTCACATCTCTGTGTCCTGGATTCCATTAACATTGCTTCTGACTATTCCCTCATTCTCTTTCCATTATTGTCAGACTTTAGAGTTCAGTAATACTTGTATTTTACTAGTATCCAGGCATAATAAACAAGATTGTACCATATACTATATAATTTGCCTCATTGCCCTGCAATTCATTCATTCTTTCAACAAATTTATTCATTAATTCTCTTATAAATATGTCATCTAGCGATGAAATTGCAGAGGCTTCTGAGAATGAAATGTCATGATGTCCTAGATTCTGAAAAGAATCAGTTATTATACTGAAATATTTCCATCATAATACTAGTCCAATAAGACTTTTTTTTTTTCAAAATCACTCTTAAGAGTACTATTTCTGTTTCTGGTTTCTTTTGCTCTTCTATGTTGATAGTATGGCTAGTTGCACCGAAAAAAACAGTTAGTACCATTCATTTGAGTTGAAATTTAACCAAAAAAGGTAAACTGATGCAAAGCAACATAACATTTATTAGTAGAAGCATGCTGTCTGCCAATAAGTAGGTTACTGGCTTACTTCTTTTCTATGTCAAAGACCCAGAGATAGCTCCCCCTTTATAGGTTTTGGGGAATGCAAATCTAAGACCAGAACAGGGCAGGTGATGTCATAGAGTAGAAGGCAACATGATTGGTTACAGAGCTGAGATACAGAGAACAATATGATAGTCTTGAAATTTGGTAATGAAGGCTAGCAACAATCCCCTTCTACTTTCTTGGGATTAAGAAGTAGTCCTTGTTTGAGTCCAGGTACAAGGTCACAGTCTACACAGTTTAGACAGCATACCAGATATCATAAAGGATGACTTGGTGGTATAAAGATACTAGACCTCACTCTCTTGTGTTCACACACATCCCTCAAGATCAATTAAATTTCTTGAGGTAAGACAAGATCAGTGACTACAAAGAGAGTTGGATTTTTAAACTTAACCTATTACAGGCCAGCAGAATTCTGAACCAAGTTCAGAGACAAAGAACTATGACTTAAGCAAATACAAGATGAAAGCAGTTACAAGAAAAAATCAATTAAGTATATACAAGAAAAACAAGAAAATTATGTAGAATTGATATCGATCATTTCACATTCTATGCCATAACTATGAGTTTCACCTCTAAAGCTTCATGTTGTGAGTTAGTATCCAATCAAAGTCTAACCTTAGAACTATTAGTTCTAAGTAAAAGACATTTAATTACACAGTATTACAGAATAAATGAAAATATTTCCCCCATTGAAATAATGATACATTCATTCACATTTTACCACAGTAAACCACCTTCCAACTTCCCTACCTCAAGTTCACCCTGGTGCAGGAGTTCATTACCTTATACCTAGACTATTGTAGTATCTTGCTGGTTGGTCTGCCTGCCACAAGCCTCTCCTCACTTCAATCTGTCCTTCATTTAACTGTCAAAGCGATCTTCCTAAAGCAGAAGTTGGACCTTGTCACCCCTTCTACTCAATAAATTCCATTGGCTCCCTAATACCCCTAGAATCAAATATAAAATTATGTTTGACATTCAAAATCCTTCATAACTAGCCCTTTCCCCTATACCTGTCCATTCTTCTACTTGACTTGCCTTCATTTATCATGTTGTCCAGTGACATTGGAATCCTCTTCTGTTCCTCATACAAAACATTCTATCACCTAGTAACAGGCATGTTCACTGGCCGTCCCTTATGCTACTGTTCTCCCTCATCTTTGTCAATTGGATTTAATGGCTTCTTTCAAGACACAGACAAAATTGCAATTCCTTGGCTAAAATAACAGAAGGGGAAAGTGACAAATGTGGGAAAATAGGAACACTGATTCATTTTTGGTGGAATTGTAAAATGATCCAACTATTTTGGAGAGCAATCCAGAATTATGCCCAAAGAGTTATTAAGCTACCTTTACCCTTTGACCCAGCAATACCAGTACTTGTTCTATTTCCAGAAATCATTAGGGGAAAAAGGAAAAGAACCGACATGTTCTAAAATGTTTATAGAAACTCTCTTTGTGGTGGCAAAGAACAAGAAAATACATGATATCCATCAATCGAGGAATGGCTAAAACAATTGTGGCATTTGATTGTGATGGAATACTACTGTGCTATAAGCAATGATGAGCTCAGGGCAGCCAGGTGGCTCAGTGAGTAAGAGCACCGGCTCCAGTGTTGGGATGACCTGTGGATCAAATCTGGGCTCAGATACTTAGCACCACACCCAGAAATAACTGGCCGTGTAACCTTGAGCAAGTTACTTAACCCCGATTGCTTTAAAAAAAAGAAAGAAAGAAAGAAAGAAATGATGAGCTCAATTATTTTAGAAAACCATGGAAAGGCTTGTACAAAATAATGAAGAGTGAAATGAGCAGAACCAAGAGAACATTGTGTATAGTAATAGCAGTATTATTTTAGGAAGAACTTTGAGCTAATAAGTTATTTTGTCTATTATAAATACTCAAATTAACTATAAAGGACATATGAAAAAAGGTGCTATATGAATCCAGAGAAAAAAACTTATAAATAGAAGTACATATAGAATGTTTTTGTGTGTATATACATACATACACACATATATGTATATACATATGTGTAAACAGATTTTCTTCTAATGGTAGCCATCTCTAGGATGGGGGAGGTAAGAAAAAATAAATTTACATGATAATTTTGTTGTTTTGTTGTATATTTTAAATGAGTAGCAATTTTGTATAATTGAGTTGCAGTTTCATGCACAGTCATCTTTCTTATTGTACTATGTTATGGAAATGTTTGTCTTATTCCCATAAATTTAGAATATTTTTCAAATTGCAACTCCTGTAGGAAACCTTTCCAAATCACATTTATTTCTAGTGCCTTCCCACTGTTGACTAGTTCCAATTTTTCATGTATATAACTTGTACATACATAATTGTTTACATGTTTCCCCATTCTTTATATCTCCATTGCTTAGCACAGTTTTTGGCACATAGTAGGAACTTAATAAATGTTTGTTTACTGACTGGACTTGGTGATTTATTCATGGGCATTGGCAACGGGCATCAGAAGCTGTCTCTTTCAGAGGTGCTGAAACCCCAATGGCCCTGAGGTATATAGGTAGTCAGTTGCACTGACTACCAAATAACTATATTCCCAGAAGAGAGGGAATATGTTAGCTCAGTCACTCACAGGAAGTTGTAAGAAATCTTGTTGCAGCTCTTGAGTGTGCTGGAAATCTCAGTACTGGAACTGTAAAAATATGGAGTTAGTAAGGTGGTTTCTCTGGATGAGAACCTAGTTGGGGGAAAGCCTCCAAATGACACTTTAGTGTTCTCTAAACCAGCATGACCAGGATGGCAAATCGGAGAAAAGTCTCTCAGAGGGACCACCGAACACTGCAACTCACTATAAGCAATTCCTATTTCTGCTACCCAAGCTAGTCATAGCAGGGTTAGAAATAAGACCATAACAACCTTTTTCTCTCAGTTTCTCTTGCCCAGCTACTTTATAATTTACATCAGAGAGACTTTTCTCACTACATATTCCCCATGTGCCTCTAAACCTTAATATTCAAAATACTCTTCTACTCAGAGAAACCTTAGAGGATACAAAGCATTGTGAGTAATTTAGTTCAGAGACTCTATGCCTATTCTGATACGGATGCCCTACATTTGTCGATCAGTTAGTCAACAAGCAGGTATTAAACTTTACTATATAATGGGACCTATGCTAAGAGTTGAGTATATAGAAAAAGGCGAAAGCAAGGTCCCTGCTCCCAAGGAGCTAAAATTCTAATTGTACTCATGTCTTATCTCTCTAATTAGATTGCAGGCTACCAGGAGGCAGAGACTACTTCTTATTCATCTTTGGACCCACCATAAGAAATAATGTATTTTGGGTTTTCAATAAGTATTTCAATAATTAATGGAAACATTAATAGTATCATTGTCATTGAAGGAGTCTGGTGGTGTAGAGAAAAGAGAGCTGAACCTGGAGTCCAGAGACCTTAGTTCAAAGCATGGCTCCCATACTTGTCCAACAATCTCACAACATTGGTGTAAGGAAGGTCCTTTATAAACTTTAAAATGCTACCTAATTATGATTCATTATCAATATATGATGGATAGTGCATTCTAAACCTGAAAGAGAAAGGCATATATTAATGAAGATATTCATAGTCCAGATCATTTCATTTCTACTTAGGTTTTTTTTTGTCTTTTTCAATGTTGGCAGTAGATTTAGCCTATCTGCTAAGAAAAATTAATTATGATCTGTAAAATAGTTTAAAAGAAGTTAGTTGGATGGTAATTTCAACAGCTTATATCTGAAAGAAACCCATGTGGTTAGAAATGAGCATTTTTAAAGTACATTTACAATCCTACCAGAGGTCTCCATTCTGACCTCTCAATCCCCATCTGTAATAAGTCATAGAGAAAAGGGGTTATGTTACTTTGTTTGAATCAATACCTACACTACAAACTGAATTCCCTTTAAAAAAAGTAAATTTGCCTGAATTCCCTTTAAAAAAAAAAGTAAATGTGCCTTCCTCACCTGGTTGTCAAGATAAAGGGCAATTTGAATTCTCCCATGTGTCCCACAGTTATGACAAACAAAACTGTGACTGCTAAGAATAAAGAAAACTGAGGATGAATCACAGAGACTGAAATCTAAGTACAGAGAAGTCTCTTGAGTCTCTAAAGAATATCACCCCAAGCAAGAAGTGCTCCATGTCTCTCAAATCTTTAAGAGTCAAAGTCAGGCAAGGAATATACCAAAAGAGAGACAATTATGTGTCAGTAACAGAAGACATGCCCATGCTAAGAGCAGCAGTGATAGAGAGGAGAATATATATTCTTTAATTTTATTGTAATAAAGAAAAAGGTTGAAATATTTCTTTTAAATAAATAATAATTAAATCTCTTAGATTATGAGGGTAAATACTATTTTATTTAGCTTTTTTTTTAGTTGTTAGTTTTCTCTGTAATTCTTTGATATGATATTCTAATGAGTCATAGTATTCGATTCTTGAAAAAAAATTGCAAGTATATCAGTTAAACATTATACAACAATTAGTGAAGAATTCTCCAAATATTACACATAAAAACCCTAAAATCATACTTGTGGGGTTCCACCATTACTGAAGATGCAAGCTAGACTAATAGAACTGATTTCTAGTCAGAAAAAAAAATGGCGCCAAAGTATTTTTAGGGAATGGAAAGGATTGTGCAAAAAATGTCTTTAACTCATCTGTCCCTAATAATATATTTATTTTATTTGGATTAAGTTAACTGATGTGGAATTTTTCTTCTTAATATCACTGATTTCCATAGATGCCTTTTGTATTATTCTTATTCCCTAAGCAGATATGAAAGGGTCAGTTATTCAAGAGAAGTTATTGACAAAGTAAGAAAAATGATTTTGTGTACAGCAATATTTTATTGGCTTATCTACTCTATTTCTCTTAAGTCATCATCAACACACCTGCTAACAGATTCAGATAATCTGGTTAAATGCTTTTGAGATGCTTGCCATTTTCCAAGGGGACACTGGGATTGTATGATACAAGTGACATAGGTAAACATTAACTACCTAGAATTTCATTTTTTTATGCTCATTCCTCTTTATAAGATCATACAAACAATAGAAAACTTTTGTGTTCTTTTTTATATACACATAAGATCAATGTGTTAGAGAAATCAGTCAATTTGGGGAAGAGAGGATTCAACAGTATATTATTAAATTCAATGACTTGTGAAAGACCTCAGGGGAGAATATTCAAGCCTGTAATTTGATAACTACCCATAGTTATCACTAGGATCTCTTATATGCCACTTATTAAAAAGTTACTGTGAACCTCTAGCCCACCGTGATTAATGTGATAGTGACCAATATGGTAATTTCTCAGCAACTAAAAATGGATGTTTACCTTTCTAAGTAATTTCATTTGACTAATTTTCCCCTATTATGGCCAAAGTTGCTATAGATATTTGATGAGAATCCTTAGTATTACACTATTTTTAAAATAGTGCCACACAATTAAAAAAAATGAATTTCAAATGAATGTGGTTTTTTCAATGAAGGTAAGTTGAGATCCGGAAGCCTCTGGCATTAAATATTTTTATATATTTCATACTTATATTTTATTTATTTCCTTTTTATTCATTCAATGTGAATTTATTAAACATATGCAGTGTACAAGGCAGTGTACTAAGTCACTGAAGATACAAAGAAAAAAATCTAAATAATTATGCCACTGGAGTTCAAATTCTCATGGATCTACCAAGTAAGCAAGTCTCCTAGTTGCAGCTCTCTAAAGGACTGAATATGTGTTACTAGAGAATCATCCCAGCTAAATTTGGAAAGGTTCATCACCAAAGGGCTAGAGTTCAGATATGTATTGGCAAAGGGAGTTTTCACACTGAAGGAGACATGAATTACTAAGAATCTATTGCTAAGGTTTCTTCTAATTACTAAGAACCTATATATCCCAATTAGCTAGAAAATCTTATTTGAGCCTTATTTTTTCACATAAAACAGAATTTTAAATCTCTCTAGAATAGGGATTCTTAACCTTATGTACCTAGACACCCCCCAAAGGGTCCACAGATAAATTTCAGGGGGTCTTTGAACTTGGACAGGAAAAAAATACATCATCATTTTCACTAAGATTTAATGGAAATTTAAGATTTCCTTCAATCATGAATCTTTTAAGAAACCAACTTATTTTGCAAAAGTTTCCAAAGGTTTCATCAGACTACCAAGGAATCCATCACACACACACACACACACACACACATACACACACACACAGTTAAGAAACTCTGCTTTAGAAAGACACTAAAAAAATTGACATATCTAAGTATTGAATTTCCTATTAAAAATGTTGATTTTACAAAGGAAAGTGGTTTCTCCATAGAAACATCCATACTTTGCAGAAAGATAATACTTAGGCTAGATAAAAACAATGAACTATTGACCAAAATGCTTAATTCATGTGCAGAATGACCTAACAATTTCTCACAATTTAGTCTACAATATTGTTATGGCTTTTGTTGCTGCTAGCCTGGACTATAGCAATTAATTTCTAATTGTTTTTCTTTTCTGCATTTTTCTCCCAAATCTATTGATCATATAACTGCCAAATTAATCTTTCAAATGGACTAGTCTGATCATTTACATTGGTCTGAGCAGTTCCTTCCCTATTCAGAAGCATTCCAAACCTTTCATAATCTGGCGCCAGACGACCTTTTCAGCCTGGTGCTACCCTCCTTTCTTCTAGGATGTTAAATAAGCATTTATATAATGTCTACTATGTGTCAAGCATCATGTTAAATCCTTTCCATATATTATCTCATTTGATCATTTTATATTCTAGTTATGCTGGTATACCAACCATTAAACAGTCTCAACTTCCTCTGTCCTGCCCCTCCCTATTTGCTCAGATGTGCAACTATGCCTGGAATTCCCTTCCCAAACATCTTCCTCTTCCCACCCTGATCAAGGCAAGGCCTTCTTTACTATGAGCATTAACTCCATCTCCTCCCCATAAGTAACTTGGATTCTGTTTGAAGGTCCCTGACTCTCATAGGTGAGTTTTTGTCTTCTCATGTCAGGGCTTCACACCACTTCCAGGCCTGTTCCATCTTCACTCACTCCAATCTCTCCATGTGTTCCACATGCACTAGAAAGTAAACTTCTTCAGGGCAGGAACTGCCTCTCTCGCTTTTATTTGTATCCATAGAATTTAGCACAATACCTTGCACATAATAAGAACTGAAGACATATTTTATCTCTCTAGCTCCCCTACTTATCGTATCTACAGGGTATCCCTAAAGTCTGGACACATAGGATATCTCATTAACTAGGCATATTGTCTAGAAATGCAATGAATGAAATTTTCAACAACATTTTTATTTAATTAACAAAAATTTTAGCCATGACAATTTCTTAGGGAATAAAAGTTTTCATTAGCTTTTGAGGACTATTTTTTATATTAATTAGATTAATTTAATTAATAAGATTTCCTATGTGTCTCCTATGTCTTCCTATGAAATCTCATTTATGCTAGTTAAATAAAATGTTGAAAATTTCATTCATTTCATTTCTTGAAAATATGCATGGTTAATGAGATTTCCTATATGTCCAGACTTTAGGAACACCCTTGTACCTACTGACCTATCTATCTATCTATCTATCTATCTATCTATCTATCTATCTATCTATCTATCTATCTATCTTACTTTTAAAATAATTCTCTTCCTTCCGGACCCACATCAGTTGTCACAATCTCCATGTAGCTTCTCTTGATTCCCTCTGTCAAAGTATACCTAAAATTATTCTTGAAGTACTTTGTCTAAATCTCTCCTTTGTCAGCTTTCCAACTAGTTTGCATTATGTTCATTTTTTAGATTTTAAAATTCTTGAAGACAGGTATTGTGTGATATTTCACTGTGCTAATATAAGGCTTAGCATAGTATCTTGCTCATAGTAGGTGCTTAATGAATGTTGGTTAAATTGAACTGAATTGAACTGAGTTGAATCAGTGTAAAAAGGCAGCAGATTATATGTCCTCAGTGTAAGGACAAGCATCAGCAGCACCTTGACTTTGCTTCACCACGGCAACAAGGAAGCAACAAAAAGCAGGCCACCCCTAGTTAAAGAGAAAGAAGATCTTCAACCACTACTAAAATCACACATAAAAGAACAAGAAAAATCAATCCAGGGAAACTTAGGCCAAATATGACCAAAATGTGACATTATAGCTTTTAATAGGATCATCAAGGAAAAGAAAACTGTTTTGTGGAGTCAAGGGAATAGGAATCAAATTCCAGATCTGTTCATTACTAATATGTGATTCCAGAAAGTTTATTTAATCTCATGGAACCTCTGTTTCCTCATCTGCAATATAAGGCACTAGTCAATCAGTAAATATTTATCCAGTGCCTACTACGTACCAGACACTGTGTTAAATATTAGGGGGAAAAATAGGCAAAAGATAGTACATGTCCTCAAGGAACTCACAATCTAAGGGGAAACAAAATAAGCAAACAAATATGGATAAACAAGCTATATACCAAATGAATAGGAAATAATCAAGAGAGATAATACTATAATTGAGAAGATGAGAAAGGCTTCCTGTAGAAGACAGGATTTTAGTTGGAATTTAAAGGTAGCCAGGGAATCCAGTAGGTAAAGATGAAGAGGGAGAAGCATGAAGGATAGCCAGAGAAAATTCATGGAACCAAGACAGGAAAGGTCTTTTGTGGGACAATAATGAGGCTAATCTTACTGGAACAAAGTTTATGTTCCTGGGAGAAGGGAAAGGTATAAGTAGAATGGAAATGTAGGAGGGAGACAGTTTATGAACGGCTTTTAATGACAAAGAGCATTTTGTATTTGATCCTGGAAACTATAGGGAGTCATTAGAATTAATTAATCATTGGGGTGGTCTGAGCTTTAAGAATATCACTTTGTTTGCTGAATAGAGGATGGATTGGAGTGGGGAGATACTTGAAGCAGGCAAACCCATAAGCAGCCTATTGCAGTCATTTCGGCATGAAGTGATGAGGGTCTGCCATAGAGCAGTGACAGTTACAGAGGAGAGAAGGGGCTATAGTGGAGAAATGTTACAAATATGAGATCGACAGGTCTTGGTTACCAATGGGACATGGGAGTGGGATGAGAAAAAATGAGAAGGTGAGGATGACTACCAGGTTGTAAGCCTGAGGACTGAGAGGATGACATTGCCTTCTATTGTAATAAGGAACACAGGAGATGGCAAGGGCTCAGGAGGAGAGATGGGATGTTTGGGACATTTTGAGCTTCAGGTGTCTATGGAAGTATGGAACTGAAGGTTAGCAGAGAGGTTGGAGCGTTAACAGGTAGATCTGAGAAACATCAACATAGAGGTGATATTTAAATACATTGGAGCTGATGAGAACACCAAGTAAAGTAGTTTAGAGGGAGAAGAAAAGAGGATCCAGAACAGAACCCTTTGGAAACCTACACTTAGAGAGCATGATCTAGGCAAGGATCCAGCATACAAGAACAAGAAAAAGTGATCAGACAGGTAGGAGTTGAATCAAGAGACAGTGGTGTGCTAAAAATCTAGAGAGAAGAGCGTATCACAGAGAAGGGGGTAATCAACAGTTTCAAAGACTGCAGAGAGGTCAAGAAGAATGAGGACTGAGAAAAGGCTACTAGATTTTGGAAATGAAAAAAAGGCTACTGGATTTCAAAATTGAAATCATTGGTAACTTTGAAGAAATAAGTTTCATTGGAATTATGACGTTAAAAATCAAATTATAAGGGGTTAAGTAGTGAACAAGAGGAGAGAAAGTGCAGACACCTGTTGTAAATGGCCTTTTCAAGGATTTTACCCATGATAGGTAAGAGAGATAGGATAATAGCAAGAGTGGAGGGATGAAGTTTGTTTTTTGTTTTTTAATGGGGAAGACATGAGTATGCTTGCAGGTAATAGATAAGGAGCCAGTGGGCAGGGAGAGATTGAAGATGAATCATGAAGTGAGGATGACAGAGGGGGGCAATTCATTGTCAGAGTTAGGATGGAATGGGAATTCTTGAGAAGCTGTTGAGTTGTTAAGCTTGAGGAGTAAGGTTGCCTCATCATATAAGATACAGATGAATGAGAAGATAGTGAAAGTAGTCATATAAATGATGTCAGATAAGAAAGATGAGGGAGGAAAGTGAATACCTTCAGTTTTTTCTGTATAATATAAGATTTTCAACTGAGGGAGGGGTTTGGGGAGAGTAATGGGAGGCTTGAGAAGGGATCAAAAGGTTTAGAAGAACATTTGTGGTTAGTGTAACAGTGAGTTAATGAGGACGTATAATAACTTTGCCTTATAGCAGTGAGAGCACAATTTCGGTTATATTACATAAATTTCTACTAGGCTCAAAATAGATTTTTTATTGTCCCCACCTTCATTCAGTAGCAAGTGCACAGTAAAGATAAAAACTCCTGGGAGTAACTCAAGACTGAGACTTGGTATGGCACAAGTGGTGCAATAAGAGGTCCACGGGACTCAAGAGAAGAGAGTTTAATTGGTTCACCAAGGAGTCAAAAGGGGGAAAAAAAGAGAGAGTAGGCAGGGAAGATCTTCAAATTCCCTAGGCCTATTAAGGGGCAGGGAAGATATTCAAATTCCCTTATAGAGGGCAGGAGTTAAGGATGAGAGAAAAATTTCAAGACATGGACTGAACTCACTGGGGAAGGAGTGGGAGTGACTTGGAGGTCTATAAACTGTAACTCCCAGGATTCCAATTGCAGGGTAGAGGTGAATAGCATGAACTTCAAAGGAAGAGAGGTTGTTGAATGATGGGGTCAGGGAAAGAAACTGTAAGTAGAAATGGGGAGAAAAGAATATTATACCTCCTCACCCTAACCAATGATCTGAGGGGAATAAGTGAAAGTGGAGCCAGTACGGTAAAGAGTAGTAAGAGTCTCCTTCAGAAATGCTATCAGAGTTTAATAATGTTTAGAAGACAAAAAGAATGGGAGAGGAAAGGAAGGATGATGAATGGAAGTGTGTTGCCTATAAAACAACACTCCAAAGGACACAATGGAAGGCCCAAGTCGTATTTGGTCTGAACTTTGGGTTGGGAAGGTTTCAGGAATAAACCCAGGAATGAGGAATAAGGAATCAAGTGATAAAGGATGAGGAAGAGTTTGGATGATGACCTACAGAGATTCAGAATAATTAAGATGTATAAGGTATGACTGGAAATAAGAATATCCATTATTGAATTGAAGGCACCATTCCTCTTCCCAAAGGAGGCTAGAGGTAAATGTGGAGCGAAGAGCAGCATGAGACAGTCAGATGAGAGACCCCATTTCACAAATTCACCTCCAAAAGGTGGAGATTTAGCAAGAAACTGGAAATCTGCACAGCAGCAAAAGGAAGCCCTGCTCCTCATCAAGTTTTCTCCTTATTTTCCATCAAGGGATGGGCACTGAAGGAGATGGAAGGTCTGAGGTCAAAGGAAAGATTGCTCCTCTATAAACCGCAGTTTCTCTACATCACCCCTGGGTGATCAAGCTGCAGTAGGAGGTAGAAATTGCCTTGTGCTGGCACAGACGAAAATCAGAAGGGGCCTGGTCCCTTGCTTTTCCCTCCGAAGAGAGAAGGCGCAGGCGTTTGTCAGGGGAAGATGTGAGAAATATAATGCACAGGGTTACTACAGTGGGAGAAAGGATTCTTCAAATCCTAAAGTTCTATGTAAATATGAGTCAACACAAATAAAATAATTGAATTTTTCAAGTGGAATATTAGAAATCCTCTAGTACAGCTGCTTTATGTGAATGATGAGGAACCCGAGACGCAAAGAAGAGGTTACATAACTATTTATTGACAGTCAATATTAGATCCTTAATTCTGAGTACAATGTTCTTCCCATCATCCCACATTGTCTTTCCCTTTAGAAAATTATACTGCCTGTTCTTTATTGTTTATGCCATGCTTTACGTTTCTTTGATGTTTTGATTTAGAGTTATTCTGGTATCTGCATCATTTGAAAACTTGCATGTTGATATCATGATAACCACCACAAGTTTCTGACTTAAACACAGAAACCCCACCGCTTCCATTTTACTTCTTTAAATATAAAACTTTATAACCACAATGGTAACTCATTTCCCTTGCTACCTCAGTTAAGATAGCGTTTTTTGAATGAAATTTCAGTTGGGGGGGTGGGTTCTCCATGACTTCATCCATGTAAAAATGAGTGA
Organism: Petaurus breviceps papuanus; assembly: GCF_028583685.1. NCBI lineage: Eukaryota > Metazoa > Chordata > Mammalia > Diprotodontia > Petauridae > Petaurus > Petaurus breviceps. The sequence continues at coordinate 9,440,978 of NW_027186304.1, read as the reverse complement.
TTTTCTATGAATGGATGAGAGGTGTTGCATTAAAAAATAATGATGCCCCCAACAATAAAGACAGGGGGAGCGAGAGCAGCAGAGAGAGAGAGAGAGAGAGAGAGAGAGAGAGAGAGAGAG
>NW_027186304.1:9435536-9440758 GCF_028583685.1 Petaurus breviceps papuanus | reverse complement strand
TTGAAAGGGAAAAGCTAATAGAAGACCCAGAAGAACATAGCAATTAGATTTCAAAGATTGTACTTGTTGAAAGTGTGGCTTCACCAATGACTTTCATTTTAAGTTCGGGTGATTGGTTCATCTCTTTTTGCTAGTATATGTAATAAAAGAATTCTCTGCAGATCTATCCTTGTAACTTATCAATTATAGTGTATATCAGCTATCCAGAAAAAAAGGATGCCAAATGGGAAAAGGAGGATATCTTATCTTGCTACCACTGTCAATTGGCCTCTTGGGTCCTTTCCATCTCTCAAATTCTATGATTGTACAATTCTATGTCAATTCAACACTCCTCTGTCTGGCCTGGGAAACACCACCAAAACCCCAATCCACCATCTCATCAACTTGACAATCATTATTCCTTTGTACTTCCCAAGATATAGTATGTTCCAATCACGAGGATATGTCTGGCATCTGGACCATATATCTTGTCTAGTCTCACCATCACAGCCTTTTCACATACTCTCTATCAACAGGGAAGGCAAATTCCTTTCATTCTGTTTTTTTCATGTGTAAAGAGAATGATAAGTTATCAGTTTTATGATTTTCTCAATAAACCTGATGATATTACAAGAAAGGACTGATTATTTGCAAGGTAACACCCCAGTTGAGGGTCAATTTCTCCTGGAATATGACCATGACCAAAGGTCATACTTATACAGTTTCAGAGGCAAGAGCTTCATCTTGATGATTGACTGATAGAATGAACCGCCATTCTTTGTAGTAAATCAAAGCAAACTGGTTTCTCTCTCTTACTCTTTGGGACTTCCTCTTTTCCTTTTCCCCTGGTGCCTTGTTCATTATGCAGCAAGGGAAGAGGTGGTGGGGGCCTAATGAAAAGTTGACGACAACTTGTGTCAGAAACACAAGGCAATATCAGCCATCTGCCTGCATGTGGTTTAAGAGGAGAGATTCTGAGAATGGGTTTGCCCAGATTAATAGATGTTAGAAATTAGTTTATTGAGAGGTTTCCTGCAGAAAAGGAATAAGGCAGAGACAGAAATGCATAAGCCCAATTTAGGTTTTATGCATTACCTTCTGGGTAACTCTAATTTCAAGAGTTCCCAAGTTAGAGAATTTAGACATTGTTTCTTCTGAGGACATTTCTTATTAGAGCATGCTCATTGGGGAAAAAAAAAGAAGAGGCTGGTCCACATTGTTCATAAACAGCATCATATTAAGAGAGACAAACCACTGAGTTGCAAAATAGAAAGTACAGATGTAACAGAAAGTGGGGATTTTATTTAATAGTCTTCAAAGTATGTTTATCAAAGGAAAGACTAGGGAAGAGCCTAACCATAGTATAATATTATGAGTCTATAAAAGACTATAAAACCATTCTGGAGAGAGGAATTTGGATAGGCATAGTGGATAGTAGACAGAGTGCCAGAAATGGAGTCAGGAAAATTTGAATTAAAATTTTGCCTCAGACACTTACTATCCATGTATGTGATCCCATATAAGTCACTTAATCTTTCTCAGCCTCAATTTACTCATCTGTAAAATGGAGAAAATAATAGCATCTATCTCCTAATTTTATCATAAGGAACAAATGAGTTTACATGTAAACTTTACAAATGTAAAGCATTTTGCAAACTTGAAAGTATTATACAAATGTTGACTATTATAGTCACTTAAGCTATCTCAGCCTCAGTTTCATTATCTGGAAAGCTTTTCCTGATGCTTCTTTGTGCTAGTTCAATCCTTCTAAGATTACCCCCAATTTATCATATAAAACACCTCCACATACATATGTGTCTGTTTACACATACAAAAGCATACATATGCATATGATTGTAGTATATACATATATAGTCATTTGCATCCTTCGCCCCATTCATTTGTGAGTTTTTTCCGATCAAAGATTACCTCATATGTATTTTATTTTATTTTACTATTCATTGTATCCCCAGAATTAAACACAATGACTGGCATATAGGGCATATAGCCAATGCTTAATAAATGTCTTTTGACTTGTTGATCTGTCTGTAAAATGGAGACAATAATAACACTTACCTCAAAGCATTGTTGTAAGGATCAAATTAGATATCCTACATAAAATGCTTTGCAAATCCTACAGCTATATGTAAATTTTCCTTATTATTAACACCTAATTCAGACTTCTGCACAGAGAAGGCCCTAAATAATTTTTTTTTCCCTAGGCATTGCTTCCTAGAGCCCAGTAGTGATCTTAAACTGAGAAACAGAAGAGCTAGATTCTGTCTCTGGAGGTCTCTCCTAGCTACCTCCAGATCCAGTCCCAACTATACTCCTAAATTCCTTTCACTGATTCCAACCAATAAAAAAGGTAAATCAGCTGTAATTGTTTATTCTTGCTTATAGAACTTAATTCTTGATCATTTCTGCACTTGTCTCATTCGGACAAGGCTCTTTGGGAAAAGAGATTATGCTTTTTCCATCTCCTATTTGCCCATGGCATAGCCCCTAATGCAGTGCCTGCTACCCTCAGTAACATCAATAATCATTCATTAAAATCAGTCTTGACATAGTTGGCATATACAATTGAATAAGATAAATCTAAGTCAAAAGTATACAGACTATGGAAGAAATTTACAGGATACAAATTATATGTAGGATGTGAGAAATCCAGCATTTCTCAGAACATCATATGACTCTTGATAAAACCAGCATTCACACATTATTACAGGCAAAATTCAAGTTCTATATCTTTGTTAAATAACCACATCTTAACAACATGCCAAATCATCAGAATACTTATGTCTCTAATCTTGTAGCTGTACCACTTTGTTGCTGGAATTTAAAAAAAAATGAGCAAAGACAAATATTCTTTTCATTTTCATCAGTTTCTACCCTAGTGATATATTTTGTATTATAGCATTCCATTGATTCAACAATATGTCAGTTTGGGCAGAAATTTTATTGGCTCCTTTTAGAAGATATGAAAAACAAGTAAATACAGAAGGGCGATGTCTAATCCCATTTTGTTATGAATACCACTTTCATGTAAGCATTTCAATGAAGGCATTTTAAGTTGACCTTATCTCCACTGCAGGTTAAGATCTCCTTCAAGAATTCCTCACATTCTTTTAAATAGACTGGATGATGTTCGTCCTTGGTATGCTTAGCCAAGAAAATGCATACCAACAATAATAATTAAAGTATATATTTTATCACAAAAGGATGCCCAGGTGCCAATTCATTGAAAATAGCTTTCCAGTGGCAGCATCTGCTACTTTGGCATGTTCTCCTGGCAGATGGCTTTCCATTTTCCCCCAGATTTCTCTTTTCCTTTGATATATATTGTGCCCTAAGGTCCATGTGCCTTCTAGTCACTTCTTGTGGGACACACAATAGAATATATAAACAGAAGCTAGAAGTCTGTCCTGTGTCAGGGTTAGATGTTTTACATGATGTTGATCCAGGTGCTCTAATGAGACTATAAATTTACATTTATGCAAAACTTTTCTTAAAGAAATAGAAAAAGCTTTAGAACGTTCCCATTAATCCTCAGACCTTCCAGATGATCTGAAAGGCTTTTATTATAGCACTGTACTAAATATGTACAAAATATAGAGGCACATATTCATCATAGAGCAGGAATTCTTAACCAAAAAGTTTGGATGGGAAAGCACATCTTTATTTTCAAAGGAAAACTTTGTTTTAATTGATCATTCACTAAGAAGGGGTTGATGAGTTTCACAAAATATTTCGATAGGGTTACTAAACTGGAAAATCAAGGAAGCTTACAGTATATCTATGTTTTACAAAGGCACATGGCAAGATCCCTCATGTGATTCATGTGGGTAATATGAGAAGATGTGGAATTAAAAATAATACATTGATAGATTTGAAGCTGGTTAAGTGGCTGATCTCAAAGAGTAATAAATATTACTTCATGTAATCATGGAAGGAGGTATCCAGTAAAATAGTCTGTACTTAACTTCATGTTGCTGAACATTTTTATCAGTGACTGGAATGCAGGCATAAATGGAGATTTAATTCAATTTAGTAAAATGTAACAAAAATAACATAATTTAATGTGGATAAATTTACAGATAACAGGTACAGAGTAAAGAGTGAAATCTAGAAGAATGGAGGACAATTAAGAATTCAGAGAAGGATTGATGAGCTGGAACAGGGGTGGTGAACCTGCAGCCTCAAGGCTACACATGGCCCTCTAGGTCCTCAAGTATAGCCCTTTGACTAAATCCAAACTTCACAGAAGAAATCTGCTTAATAAAAGGATTTGTTCTGTAAAATCTGGACTAGTCAAAAGGCCACACCCAAGGGCCTAGCAGGCCACAGATTCCCCACCCCTGAGCTAGAACATTGGATAATAATAAACAGATAGACAGACAGACAGATAGATGATAGATAGATAGATAGATAGATAGATAGATAGATAGATAGATAGATAGATAGATAGATAGATAGTGATAGAATTCTAATAAGGCTGCCTCCAGCCCCAATATTCTAACTTCATTATAGGCCCCACTCTACCAACCTACCCCCCCTCCCCAACAATGTTTAACTTTTTCACATATGCCTTGCTGCTCACTGGAACAACAGGTGTGTCCCTGAACTCTTGAGTCCCACAGAAACCACAGGTGTGTCCATTTAATGGGAACCCATTTACTGCCTTTACCTCCTCACTGCCCCCAGACCCATTCCCAAAGAAACAGGTGTGTTCTTGTATTCAATAACAATCATATCATCCATTTAGCCGAAGACAGGAACACAATACACAACTATCTATCTTGACCAGACAGTACCATAATATCTAGCCAATTGCAGGGCAGCATGACCAGAATGTTTAACCACCAAACCATAGATGGGACCCCACCTCCATTACCTAGTCCCTTAAAAAACTCCTCCTGCCTTTTTAATATTAATCATATTCCTCTATTCTATGTAAATTTTTATTATGTTATTGCATCTTTATCCTATAAAAACCCATCTTGCTTTCTCTGAAGCTACTGGTTCCTCTTGGAATTTAGTATGCATTGTGAGAGGTATCAATCTCAAGATAAATGCCTATACTTAAATTAGAGGTAGTCTGACTCTGAATTTTTTGGGACAGTTCTACCACAATGCATCATGAAACCCAAACAGTTTTTGGGTGGGCAGGGCCCCAACTTCAACAGTTTTTGGCATTAGATAGATAGATAGATAGATAGATAGATAGATAGATAGATAGATAG
>NW_027186304.1:9429969-9435526 GCF_028583685.1 Petaurus breviceps papuanus | reverse complement strand
TAGATAGATAGATAGATAGATAGATAGATAGATAGATAGATAGATAGACAGACAGACAGACAGACAGACATAGATAGATAGATAGATAGATAGATAGACAGACAGACAGACAAAATAAATGTCAGTAAAGGCAAAACCAGACCAGTTTGAAAAATCTCAAGGTTTCAAAGGATTTAAAGACGTTATACGAATCAATACAAAGTCAAAATTAGCCAAGACAAAAAAGCTAATAAAAACATAATATTATGCTACAGTTAGACCACATCTTTAGTACTGTGTTCAGTTCTAGATTCTATACTTGTGAAGGACATTGATAAAGTGAAGAATATATATAGGAGAAAAACAAAATAGTGGATAGGAATGCCAGTTGAGGTAATGGGAGATATTCAGGCTGGAAAAAATAAATCTTAAAAGGGATATGATAAAAGGAACTTCAAAGCATCCTTTCAGTTCTAAATCTGTATGATCCTTTTTGGTCTTTCCATTTAAAAAAATACATAGTTGGTATAACAAAGAGATGTTGGAACAGAAGAAAAAATCAAGAAGAAAATCATAAACCAGTTAAAATGGGTTAAAAACAATTCAGATTAGTTCAAACCAGTTTAAATCATTTCAGACTCATTTTATCCAAACCAGTTCAAACTGGTTGAAATTGGTTAAAGCCAGTTCAAACTGTTTTAGATCAGGTAAGAGAAAATCAAACTGCTTTAAACAACTCTAAGCCAGTTGACACTGGTTAAAATTCAGTCCTACTGGTCTGAACTGATTTGAATTGGTTGAAACTGGTTTTAACCATCTGAATGAGTTTCAACTAGTTTCAACTAGTTTTAGTCTGAACTGATTTTAACTGGTTTAAATGGTTCTGAACCTATTTGAACAGTTTTGAACTGGTCCTAACAAGTTATCCAGTTTAACCAGTCTCAACTGGTTTAAACTGGTTGGAATTGGATTTTCAACTGGTCTGAAGTAGTTTGAATTTGCTTTAACCAGTTTAAACTGATCTGAACTAGTTTGAATGGGTCTGAATTAGATTAAGCTGGTCTGAACTGTCAACTCCATTTGGTATGCTATTTAACTATTCTCAAAAAGTTTGGAGCTTTTGAAGAGGTTACCCATAAAGAGGGTTAGGGTTGCTCTGTAGACCCCAAAATACCAAACCACCGGGTCCTGCCAAATGAGTTCAACTCAAGTCTTCTCAGTCAAAGAAAAGTAAAGCTTATTAAAAGTTCACTTGTATTAGACACAGAGTAAGTCTGTGCTAGGTCACTCTATGGCACTCTCACAAACATGAAGACAGGATGAGATCTTATATACAGAAGGTTGTGGAAGGAATCTAGGGGTGGTCTAGGGGAGGAGTTTGGGGAGAGTCTTCAGGAGGAGTTAATGAGGTCAATGAGTGATTAAGGATGGGAAATAGCTGGAGACTACAGACAATGGTTGTCTAGGCCAGTTCAAGGGTGGATTAATATTTTGATAGGCTCAAGGGTGGGAAGTAGATGAACAATGGAGGGCGAGGCTAGTAACTAGGCTAGAGTTAGTAGTTAGTTAGTAACTAGGCTAGAGGTCTGGGCCCAGCCACAATGTAAGGCTTATTGCCTCATGCAAATGCCTCATCAAATGGGATGATTTAATCAAGAGTCCAAGGGAGGTTGCTAGAGACTGTACCTCAAGGACTCAAGGAGAGCTTGAGGGGGCTCCCAGGTCCCATACCTCATCACTTTGACCTTCTACATGACCTTTTTCTCTTATCCTAGAATCATTCAATCCTTCCTAAATTAATTGATTCAAAGAGGTTATGCTAGCTGCTCATATGCCTAGCTATTGTGGATCTCGTGTTTGAAGGTGTTTTTTCTTCCCTCTGACACTAGACTATTGCCATTTTTCTTCTGCAGTCTAACTCTGTGCACATGAGAGCATGGGGTGGGGTAAAAAAGAGAAGATTTAGATCCCGAAATGATCGATTTCAAACAAATGATTGAAAACAAAATGACTTATTTGAAAACAAACTACATTAATAAAGCAAATTTTAAAATCATATTCTCAGATACTAAGATAATCAATATTAGTTTCCCCAAAGAATTTAAAATTCCTTTAGGAAGTATATTATTTTACTTCATTTCTCCCTTTTCCCCTTTATCACTCACCCTCATTAGAAAGTCCTAGAGAATTTGATGTAAATAAATAACAAGGTGATTTCTAGATGAGCAGATCACATTCAATCATTTGTCCCAATAATGCTGTCTAATGTTTTTATCTTCCACATTATATTAGATGGTATTTCTAAAGGAAGGGAACAAATATGAAAGGCACTGTGTAACTAGCATATACCTTGCTTCAAAGAAAGGGAAAAGAATTTTTGCTCAGGAAATGTAGTAGGGCTATTCTATGTCATTCTCATTCAATTGGGCATTGTCCTGTCTCATTTATAATTTACATTTGTGCTCCAAATACACCACTTTGGTTCTTGTCCAAAGTGAGAATAGCCTCAAACAAATTGTCTCTTTTTTATGCGAAGTATTGTGTCAAAAGAAAAAATTAATCTCTCTGTCACTCATTTATGTCCTTTTAAAAAATGATTGAACTTTGTTTATTGTCTTCTGGTTCATGTTTTATGGAATTGTTTTCTCCAAAATTACTAGAGAAGAAAAAAAACACAGGAATAAATAATATATTTCAGAGGAATCAAATTGGAAAAAAAGCAGAGTTTTGAAGAAAAATATTCCCATGAATGTCAACCTCATGAAAAAAAGTACTCATTGAGGGCAGAGTCAAGATGGAGTAGAAGCAGGACCTCCAATGGGCTCCAGCTTCCACATTCCCCAATCCATGTAAAAGGGAACTCTAAACAAACTTTGGAGCTGCAGAACCAAAAATAAACGACACAGAAAAGCTAACCTCCCACTGAGGACAGACCAGCAGGCCAGCAGGCATTGGCCAGCGAAGGGCACAGGGAGCCAAGCCCACCCTCAGAGCAGAGGCTTTAGCCTCAGGGGGGACCTGATGAGATCCTCCACAGAGGCACTGCAGATCAGCAGGAGCTTTGGCCGTTTTCAGATTTGTCAACAAATAGACGAAAAGGACAAAGTGAGAGGTCAGTACAGTCTGGACTTTAGGACCCAACAAGTGGGAGTGCATGGCTTTTGCCCCCAGGGCAAGAAGATGCTGAGACAAGAGCACAGCCAGCCAGCACCGTGTGGCAGCTTTATCTCCTGGCCTGCAGAGTGTAGGGGGACCAAGCATCAGTCTTAGGGGTAACCACTCTTGCTTTAACCTGCTTAGATCTGGATTGCAGTCTAGAGTGGAGGGCCTGGGATGTGTTTCCAGCTTGCCAGAGTGTGTGGAGACCTCAAAGAGGGCACCCATCAAATACCTCCTGCAGCTGAGAAAACCCCAGCCTTTGGGACAAAAGCTCCCCTGTCTGGTGGCAGAGTCCTGCTGTGGTAGAAAGCCCAGGGGTCAAGTGACTGAGGGATGACATAAGCAGGCAAAGGAAACAAAGCAGACAAAAGTTTCCAACATTACACTCCTATTTTGTGGACAAAAAGGAACAAAGCATGGAACAGGAGGAAGACAGTAAAGTCAGAACTCCTGCACCAAAAGCTTCAAAGGAAAATACAAGCTGGTTACAGGCCATAGAGGACCTTCAGAAGCAGATAAGAGAAGTGGAGGAAAAATTGGGAAGAGAAATGAGAACAATGCTAGAAAATTCAAAATGAGAGCCAACAGCCATACTGAGGAAAATAACACCTTAAAAAATAGTCAAACTCAAATGGCAAAAGAGGCTCAAAAAGGCAATGAGGAGAAGAATGCCTTAAAAAGCCAAATTTGCCAGATGGAAAAAGAATCTCAAAAGCTCAATGAGGAGAATCATTGCTTCAGAATTAGATTGGAGCATATGGAAGCTAATGACTTTATGAAAATTCAAGATGCTATTAAACAGATCCAAACAAATGTAAGAATAGAAGGCAATGTGAAATATCTCATGGGAAAAACCACTGACCTGGAAAATAGATCCAGGAGAGATAATTTAAAAATTATTGGACTACCTGAAAGCCATAATCAAAGTAAGAATGTAGAAATCCTCCAGGAAGTTCTCAAAAAAAAAATGCCCTGATGTTTTAGAACCACAGGGCAAAATAGAGGTTGAAAGAATCCACCAATCACCTGCTGAAAAAGATCCCAAAAAGAAAACTCCTAGGAATATTACAGCCAGGTTCCGTAATTCCCAGATTAAGGAGAGAATATTACAAGGAGCCAGGAAGAAACAATTTGAATATTGCGGAAACACAATCAGGATAACCCAGGATCTGGCAGCTTCTACACTGAGGTACCAAAGGGCTTGGAATATGATATTCTGGAGGTCAAAGAAGCTGGGATTAAAACCAAGAATCACCTACCCAACAAAACTGAGTATCATGTTTCAGGGGAAAATATGGTCATTCAGTGGAATAGAGGACTTTCAAGCATTATTGATGAAAAGACCAGAGATGAATAGAAAATTTGACATTCAGATACAAGAAGCTGTAGCAGCAAGCACCCTGGCGTCCCTAGGGTGGCTACTCACACAGGTTCTTAGATCTGCTTTGATAAAGGAAAGCAACTCAAAATGGGTTAACAAACTTACTTTAATCAGTCAAATATGTATTGTTTACCTAGTTGAGGAGAAAAAGGTCAGCACCCCGAACTTCAAAGTATACAGACAGAATTATCAAGACAAAAACAGATCAAGTAGACAGATTTCCAAACTGTCCAACCATTACATCCATACCAAACAACATCTGGGTTTCAAAGCCGGGGGGCTGTGGACAACGGCTTCCCAGAATCCATATCAAATCACAGAACATTTCTCGAAGTGAGCCCCAAAACAAAGCTACACATCAGGGCTTATATAGCCTTCTCCTGGCTCAGAGAATGTAACAACCTTATTGACTCACCGGCCAATCAAAAAGTATCTACTGAAAAACAAGCCTCCCACCCCAGGCTCCAGGTGCACTTTAGCCTAGGGGCAGGGAAGATCTTTAAATTTACATTCCCATTACAGAAGCAAGAGAAGCATGAGAAGGTAAACAGGGAAAAGAAACATGAGGAACTTATCAAAGTTGAACTATTAACATTCCTACATGGAAAAACAAGAATTGTAACTTATGAAACTTTTCTCAGTAGTTAAAGGGAATAGAAATATATATATAAGGGTAAATGGGCACATAAATACATTTGTGAATGTGTGTATATATGTTTACAGGTATACATAGATAGAAGGCACAGGTCCAATTTAACAGGAAGGGATAATACTTAAAAGGTGAAATTAAGAGGTGAGAGAGGAATATGAGAGGAGATGGGGAGAGACAGAATGGGGTAAACTATCTCATATACAAGAGGCAAGGGAAAATGGTTACAATGGAGGGGAAGAATAGGAAGGCAAAAGGGAATGGGTCAACCTTATTCCCATTGAATTTGGCTTGAGAAGGGAATGAAATACACACTAAATAGTGTATCTCACCCTCCAGGAGATTAGGGGAGAAAGGGGATGAGAGGGAGGATAATGGAAAGGAGGGCA
>NW_027186304.1:9342749-9429869 GCF_028583685.1 Petaurus breviceps papuanus | reverse complement strand
GGGGGGGGGGAGGGAAGTTGGGTGCACCCACTTTTGAAAAGTGACGGGATCAAAGTAGAGAATAGAACAAGTGGGATGTGGGATAGGAGGGAGGAAAATATAGTTAGTCTTATCTACTATAAACTATATACTAAACATATCTACTATGTTATTGTTTTGCATTAGCCACAAGTGTACAACCTATACTGAATTGCTTATCTTCCCAGTAAGGGTGGGAGACAATGGAAGAAGGGAATGAATATGGAATTGAGAGTATTAAAATCAAATACTCAAATACATACATATATATACACACACTATTATTAATACTATTTTACATGTAATTGGGAAATAAGATATACAGGCACTGGGGCATAGAGATCAACTGGAAAAGTCAAAAGGGTTATGGGAGAGAGCAGATTGCAGGAGGGGATATCCTGTGGGACTGCTATTTTGGGGTGGTGGGTAGGAGAAATATGGGGAGAAAAATGTGTAACTCAAAATCTGGCTGAAATGAATTACATAAATCAGAAGTTAATAAAGGATTTGGGAGAAAAAAAAGCTCACCTAAAAAAAGAAAGAAAAAAGTACTCATGCATGTCATATTTTAGATTATTTAACATGGTCATACAGGAAGTAGAAATGTTATGTGCTTTTTACTCTACTAAGCAACAGGGAAATGATTGTAAGTGGCTTGGAAATTCAATTCTCTCTCTCTCTCTCTCTCTCTTTCTCTCTTTCTCTCTCTCCTTTCTCTCACTCTCTCTCCCTCCCATACACACACACACACACACACACACACACACACACACACACACTGGAGGGCAGTTACATAGAAAAAGTATTTGGTCTTGTTCTACTTGACCCCATAATACATAACTAAGAGAAAAGTACGGAAGTTACCACAAGGCAAATTTGGATCTGACAAAAGGAAAGACTTCCAAACAATTAGATTTCTCCAAAAGTGGAATGGCTATCTAAGGAAGACTTAGGATCATCCTCCCTGTAGGATTTCAAGCAAAAGGTGGATGACCATTTGTCATGAGTATTGTAGAAGGGAATCTTGTTTGGACATAGGTTGTTCTAAATGTTTTCTGAAATCTCTTCCAACTCTATGCTTCTCTGACTCCATGGTTCAGACTCAATTGAGATGTGAGCAGGCTGAACTAAATCATCTCAAAGTTTCTTTATAAATCCTAGACACTGAGAATATAGACAAATAAAATGAGATAACTAGATTCTATGTTATAAAACAAATAGTCACAAAATTCATTCTTCACAACCCCACATTGGCCATTGGGAGTACAGTTTGCCCAATATCTACGTAACATGTTTGATTAATTCTTTGTCCTAGACACTGATACATGGATTTACATATTCACATGTCTATTTTTTAGTTCAAATACACCACACGCTAATTTCAGAAACTACAGATGAAAATCAAAAAAGTGATTAATATCAAATTTTGGAACCCAAGAAGGTTAAATTTTTGGCTTGTAAAGAAGAATACATTTACATTTTTTTTTGCAAACTTTATGTTTTATTACAAAAGCAACATGTTTGTTTAGTATTTTGTAAGTTTTCTGGGAATGAGAATTGTTTCCTTTCTATAAAGAAAAAAAGGAAGAAGATATGACCTTTTAGTTTATTCTGTTTCTTGTGATTTTATGATCTTTAAGTGAATGTGCCAATAAACAAAGGATAACATTGCATGTCATAACTAAAAAGATTAGCAAAACCAAATAACTTTACAAAGATACAGAAATAGTAAATATTTCTTTCTTTAATGAAATAACCATAATTCACATTTGGTTGAACAGGGCTTGAGAGGCAGCAGAGTACAGTAAAAAATAACTTTAGATTTAGGGTGAGAGGATTAGATTCAAACCCTAGTTCTGCCACTTACCACCAATGTTACCTTGAGCAATGTAAACTTTACCTCATTACCTGTAGAATGAGGGTGTTTTAATCAATGACCACAAGCTCTAAACCTTTAAGCCTAGCATTTTTTTCTCACAACAACTCAGTTTAATAGTTAGCACAAGATTGTTTCATAGGTGAGGAAAATGAGGGTCAGAGATGTTAAGTGATGTTAAGTGGAGCTGTGAATTGAAACAGTCATTCTAGATAGCAATTTGGACCTACACCCTAAACTTACTAATTTGTGCATAACTTTGCACCCGGGAATACCACTGAGTCTTTGGGTCTAATAGTTAAGTCAAGTGAACAATCATTTATTTATAACTTTCTATGAACTAGGCACTACATTAAATTATATAGATGCAAAGAAAGGCAGAAATTGTCCCTGTGCTCAAGGAGCTCACATGGTAATGGGGGAGACAATATGCAAATGATTGTGTACATTAAATATATATATATATATATAGGAAATTGGAAACAATTTCAGAGGGAAGGAATTAGTGGGGGGGGGGAGTGAAAGGGTTCTAGGAAAGACTTCTTACACAATGTAGGATCTGAGATACTGTGAAGTCATACAACTGCACAGGATTCATATATACAAAAAAAGTTTATGTAAAATTTATTTTCATTTTGAGAGTCAAGGCAGAAGAAAAAGGAAGGAAGTCATATAAATTCTCCCCAATTCACCTCCAAACATATTCTACAATATGTTGCTTAGAAAAAACCCACTTGAAACAACATACACAGAGTGGAGGTAAAAAGCTGGAGCAGAATCTATTATGCTTCAGATGATGTAAAAATAATAAAGACAGCAATCAGGATCTCAAAGCGAAAGGAAAATAGAATTTATTGAAAGAAATAAAAAATTATACTACACCTTGTTAAAAGATACCATAAATAAAAAGTAATATTACTACTGAATCTATATGCACTAAATATTATAGCATCTACATTTTTAAAGGAGAAGTTAAGTGAGTTACAGAATTAAGTAGACAGAAAAACTATACTAAGGGAAACCTCAATTTTCCCCTCTTATAATGAGATAAGTCTAACCACAAAATTAACAAGAAGTTAAGGGGGTAAATAGAATCTTAGATATGATAGACCTCTGAAGAAAACCGAATAGGAATAGAAAGAAATATATTCTTTTCTCAGTAGTACAGGGCACCTACACAAAAATTAACCATGTATTAGGGTATTAAAACCTCAAAATCAAATGCAGAAAGGCAGAAAATATAATTGTATCCTTTCAGATCATGAAACAATAAAAATCACATTCAATAAAGGGCAATGGAAAGATAGGCTAAAATTAATAGAATATGAAATAATCTAATACTAAAGAATGAATGGGTCAAAGAAAAATCATAGGAACAATCAATAATTTCATTAAAGAGAATCACAATAATGAGATAACATATCAAAATTTATGAGATGCATCCAAACTGGTACTTTGGAGAAAATTTATATCTCTAAATGCTTACCTCAATAAAATAGAGAAAGAGCAGATCAATGAATTGGACATGCAACTAAAAAAATTAGAAAAAGAACAAATTAAAAATCTCAATTAAACACCAGATTGGGAATCCTGAAAAACCAAAGGAGAGATCAATAACTTTGAAAGTAAGAAAACATTTGAACTAAGACAGAAAACTAGGAGCTAGTTTAGGAAAAACCAATAATATAGATAAACCATTGGTTAACTTGAATTTAAAAAGAGGAAAGCCAAATTACCAGCATTAAAAATGAAAAGGGCAAAATCACCATGAATAAATAAGAAATTAAAGCAATCATTTGGAAAAATTTTGCCCAGTTATTTGCCAATATATCAGACCATTTAAGCAAAATGAATGAATATTTACAAAAGTATAAATTGCCCAGATTAACAGAAGAGATAATAGAATACTTAACCCTATCATAGAAAAATGAGTTGAACAAGCTATTAATGAACTCCCTAAGGCAAAAGAAACCCAGGGCCAGATGAGTTCACAATTGAATTCTATCAAACATTTAGATAACAATTAATTTAATACTATGCAAACTATTTGCAAAAAAAAAAAGTAGGTGGAGTCCCACCAAATTTCTTTTACAACACAAATATGACACTGATATCTAAACCAGGAAGAACAAAGACAGAGAAAGAAAACTATAGATCGATTTCCCTAATGAATATTGATACAAAAATTGTAAATAAAATACTAGCAAGGAAGTTACATCAATATATCACAAAGTCCATACACTATAACCAGTTGGGATTTATATCAGGAATACAAAACTGGTTCATTATCAGTAAAACTATCAGCATAATTGACTATATCAATACTAAAACCAACAGAAATCATGTGATTATCTTAATAGATGCAGGAAGAACTTTTGACAAAATACAATAACCATTCCTATTAAAGATACTATAGAACATAGGAATTAATGGAACCTTCCTTAAGATGAGAGGTAGCATCTATCTAAAACCTTTAGCAAGTATTATCTATAATGGGTATAACCTAGAGGCCTTCCCAACAAGATCAGGGTGAAGCAAGGATACCCATTACTACCACTATTATACAATATTGTACTGGGAATTGTTAGCTATAGCAATGAGTAGAAAAAGAAATTAAAGGAAATAGAACAGGCAATGAGGAAACAAAACTATCATTCTTTAGAGATGATATGATAGCATACTTAGAAAATTCTAGAGAATCAACCAAAAAGTTATCTGAAATAATTAACAACTTTAGCAAAATTGTTGGATATAAAATAAATCAAGGTAAGTCATCAGCATTTCTATCTATTACCAAAAAAGTCCAACAGCAAGAAATAGAAAGAGAATTTCCTTTTAAAATAACAGTAGACAGTGTAGAATTCCTGTCAAGGTAAACCCAAGAACTATATGAACACAATTACAAAACACTTTTCATACAAATAAAGTCAGATCTAAGCATTTGGAAAAATATCAATTGCTCATGGGCAGACCAAGGCAAAATAATAAAAATGACAATTCTGCCTAAATCAATGTATTTATTTAGTGCCATGTCAATCAGACTGCCAATACAGAACTAGAAAAAAAATCATAATAAAATTCATCTGGAAGAACAATAGGTGAAGAATATCAAGGAATTAATGAAAAATAAAATGTGAAGGAAGGTGGCCTAGTCACACGATCTCAAACTGTATTATTAATGTGGCAATTGTCAAAACTATCTAGTACTGGTTACAAAATAGAATAATGGATCAATTAAATGGATTAGGTACAGAAGATAGAGTAATAAATGACCATAGTAAAATTTAGCATTTGATAAACCCAAAGATCCCAGGTTTTGAAACAATAACTCAGTATTTGATTTTTTAAACTGCTCAGAAAACTGGAAACAGTATGACAGAAATTAGGGATAGACCAACATCTTACACTGTGCATCAAGCAAAGGTCAAAATGGGTACATGGTTTAGACATAAAGAGTGATACCATAGGCAACTTAGGAGAGCGAGGAATAATCGACCTGCCAGATCTATGAAGAAGGGAAGAATTTATAACTAAACAAGAGACAGAGAACATTACAGGAAGTAAAATGGATAATTTTGATTATATTAAATTTATAAGTTTTTATACAAAGAAAACCAGCACAGTCAGATTAAAAGGAAAGCAGTTTTACAGCAACTGTCTCTGATAAGAGCCTCTTTTCTTAAATATATAGAAAACCGAATCAAATTTATGAAAAAACACATCATTACTTCAATGATAATTGGTCAAATGATATGAATAGCCAGTTTTCAGATGAAGAAATCAAAATTATCTAGGCATATGAAAACTTGCTCTAGATCACTATTGATTAAAGAAGTGCAACTTAAAACAACTCTGAGGAACCACCTCATTCCTATCAGATCAGCTAATATGACCAAATGGAAAATGATAAATGTTGGTGGGGATGTGGGAAAATTGGGACACTATTGCACTGTTGGTGAAGTTGTGAACTAACTGATCCATCCATTTGGGAGAGGAATTTGGAACTATGCCTGAAAAGCAATCAAACTGCATACTTTTTGACCCAGCAATACCGCTAGTAGGTCTATATCCCAAAGAAATTTTATAAACAAAAAATAGACCTATTTGTACAACTATTCAGAGCAAATCCTTTTTTGTGTGTCGTGGCAAAGAATTGGACGTTGAAGGAACACCAATCAAATGGAGGATCACTGAACAATTTGTAGCACATTATTATAATGGAATTCTCTTCTGCTATAAGAAATGATGACCAAGACTCTTTCAGAAAAACCTGGAAAGACTTACAGGAACTGAAGCAAAGTGAAGTGAGTGGAACCAGGAGGACATTGTACACAGTAACAGTGATGTTGTATGATGATCAACTGAGAATGACTTAGTTATTATCAGCAATACAATGAGCCAAGACAATTCAAAAGGACTATTGAAGAGAAATGCTATTCACATGCAGAGGAAGAACTGATGGAGCCTGAGTGCAGATTGAAGCATACTATTTTTTACTTTATTTTTTCATGTTTTTTTCCACAACATAACTAATATGGAAATGTTTTATGAAATTGCTTACCACTTGGGGTGGGGAGACCTGAAGAAGGAAGGGAGAAAGCTTAGAACTCAACTTTTAAAAAATGAAAGTTAAAAATTGTCTTTACATGTAATTCAGAAAAATAAATTATTTTTTAAATGTTCATATGAACACTTTTTATAGCAGCAAAGTCTTAGAAACTAAAGAGGGGCTGATGAGTTGGGGAATGACTGACCAAGTTAGATTATATAAATGTGATAGGCTGCTATTTTGCCTTAAGAAATTATGGAAGAGACTGTTTCAGGGAAAATTTGGAAGATTTGTGCAAGCTAATACAGAGTGACCTGAGCACTATAAAAAAATGATACATAAAACTTGAAGAACTGATGAATGCAATGACAAACCATTATTACAGAGGACTTGTGATGAAGAAAATTGCACACTTCCTGATGGAGATGTGACAGACAGGATGCAGAATGAAAAATGTACATATATATTTGGACACTGCTTCTGTGAAAATCTTTTGTTTGATTATGAATGTTAGAAGGCTTTTGTTTTTCTTTCTCCAATGGTGGGAGTGTGTGAGAGGAAAAGAAAGCCAATTGTTGCTCATTGTAAAACAAAATAAAAGTTATTTTTAAAAAACAGCTCATAGTATTATCCTTTTATTTGAACTTATCCCCAAAATTAAACGTATTTGGAGGTTAAGTAAGAACCTTCTGTCAGATCTGCATTTTCTGAGCAATTCATTGTTTTTCCTCTCCACGTGAAGAGCATGTGACATCATGAAATACCCCCCTATAACAGGTTAACTTTTTTGTGTTCTGGACCCCTTTGACATGGACCTATTTTCAGACTAGTATTTGAATGAATATAATAAATTGCATATGATTACAAAGGATAGCAATTAAATTAGTATACATGTTTTCCTCTCCAACTTGATGGATTCCTTGATACTTAGGGCCTATTCAAAGATTAAGAACCCCTTCTCTACCATTCTCTAACTGATACATGGCTAAAGAATATGAAGAGGCAGTTGTCAAGGAAAGAAAATCCAAGCTATACATGTGTAAAAAAAGTTCCAAATCTCTAATAATTAGAGAAATTTGAACTAGAGATTTTATTTCATATATATCAGATGGGCAATTTTGACAAGGAAAATGATGATGTTAGATGGACTGAGAGAGAACAGGAGTATTAATGCACTATTGGTAGTTTATTAAGTTAGAATAGCCATTACAGAAAGCAATTTAAACTATGACCACAAAGTTTCTAAATAGTACATACCTTCTCTTTACCTAGTGAAAACATAGTGGTCCTATACTTAAAAGGATCAAATAAATTGAATAAAATGCTCATTGAAACAAAAATTTCTATAGCAACTCTTTTTGTGGTGTTTAAGGATGGAGAACTAAGGTAGGGCCTATCAACTGAAGAATGGTTGAACAAATTATGACATATGAACATAATGGAAAACTGTTGCTCTGTGAGAAATAATGAAATTGACAGTTCTGAGATACCTGGGAAGATTGGTATGAAGACTGATGCATAGTAAAGTGAGCAAATTTAAGAGAACAGTTCATATTATAACAATATTTTGGAAGGTTTAAGAACTCTGATCACCCATGACTTCAGAGGACCAGTAAAGAAGAATTCTACCTAAATTCTGACAGAGAAGTAACAGACTAAATATACAAAGATACACATTTTGGACATAAACAACATGGGTATTTGTTTTGATTAGCTATGTATATTTCATATGAGTTGGGGGGGTGCTATTGCTCACTGGGAGGGTAAAAAAGGAAGGGAAAAATAAATATATTATTTTTTTAAATAATCTAAATTTTAAAAAGAACTTTAATTTTAGAAGGTCTAGTAACTAAATTCTTAAACTTGGAAACTTGAACTTAGGGTTACCTGTAAACCAACTCTCATAACATAAAGTGGGCAAGCACATTTCTTCTGCTGCCTTGTGCTTTTGCATAAGAACTCTCAATACCATCTGTTAATCTAAACAATCCCACTCTCAAGATTTCTCCTCTCAAGCTACATGCAGGCACATATCTGACACTGCCAAGTGTTTCTACCACAAGTTGAAATCATCAGTTCTTTGGACTCCTAATGCCCCTTTCCTTACTGTACAGTGAAATACAGCACCAGAGGAAAAGGGGAGAGAGAGAGAGAGAGAGAGAGAGAGAGAGAGAGAGAGAGAGAGAGAAAGGGAGGAAGGGAGGAAGGGAGGGAGGAGAGAGAGAGAGGAGTTCACTTGGATTTATCAGAGGGAAAAGTGCCTGATTCTCAGTCAGTTTAACATTGTAATTCAGCTCTAGTTTCTGAAACCCTATTAGTACAGTGCTTTTGGGCATGCTCACATTCTATGATCTCTTTGCCTCCACTCTGAGCTCCCTGAGGATAAGGAGATTGTCATTTTTCATCTTTGTATTCCCAGCATCAAATACAAATAGTGCTTAATAAATGACTGCTGAATTAAATTCCATTGAATTGAATTTAAATTGATCCTCTTACACCATTTTGTGGAATAATAAATCATAGACTTTTTAAAGGTATAAAAGGTTTTAGAGAGTATATACAAATGAAGTTCATTTTTTTATTTACATAAATTATTTATGATAATGTAGAGCTATATTTACAAGCCTTAAGTGTATTAACATAGCATGGATAAGTCATGCCTAGAATTACATGTTGCGTCATTGGGTTCCATGTTTTTTAACCCTTCTCAATGAGCTCAAAAGGATTGCCCCCAATATTTTTTTAGTGGGAGTAATAAACAAGAGGGAGCAGTATGAGTAGAGGGCAAGGTATATAGGAACTATCAATTCACCATGAGATACAGGAAAAATAATAGTTGAAACTAGGGTTACTTGGGAACTTGACAATACAGCATAACCTATGAAAAGAAGGCTTGCTGAAGTGTATTAAAACTGAAGGCCCTTTTGATCCAATAGGCTCACATTGTACAAAATCCACTATCTGCTTTGACAGTGATTGCTTGAAATTCTCCATGTTCCCTCCAGCAAATAAGAAGAAAAGTCACTATGGGGTAAAAATGAAGAGACTAACTCTACTGGTGGGATGAAATTTTATTTGAGGAAGTAAAAAAAAGTCAGTTAAAACCTTCCTTTCATTGAAAATCAGAGCATTTTATTCAGTCAAATGGTTTTTATGTTGGACTGGGAAAAGGAGGAAGGATTAGAAAGCAGTTGAGGAAGTTGTCCCAAGTGAAAATAGGAAAAAAAAACTCCACACATCTAGAAGTCACCAGGGAAATTTTATTCCTCTCAATGATCTTTCAAATCTTAAACTTGAAAGAATAAAATGTACTATAGCTTTTTATAACCTTTTACTTATATTCTCATACTATGCAAAAATAAAAAATAAAAATAAAAGCCCTTAGAGATAATGAAAGCTTCCGTGTATACAAACCAGAGACTGTGCACAAAATCATTACAACCCCTTAGCCTTTTTCTTCATGTCAGACATAGTGTGCCCTATTTATTCCCATGCTGAGACTCCAGAGTTACTTTTCTTCGTGTTAGGATACCAGAGCAAAACTATGAATTGTCCACCTGTATATGTAATTGAAAACACACTTCAATATATGGAAGAGAAGACTGGAGCATCTGACCCTGAAAATTATGGGCTTTTCTAACCTGGAACACAAAGAAGTTCATTTCTTTGCTATAAAATCTTTTAGCTATCTAAGTATATCACCCAGTTGAAGCAGGAGAATGATGCTATCAGTGCATTGTGTTATCAGACAAAGAAAAATGCTAGGGTATTGGAATCTGAGAGAATTAGTTATGTATGAACACAGTCTGACGGTAGTGGGCAATATCAATTACCTTTAAATTGATGATGCTTACACTTTGACAATAACAATCAATTTAATGGAGTCTTCTGGATATCAGGGAGGAAGAAATTCAATTCCCAACACTGTAGAGCAGAGGTGTCAAAACAGACAGTCTTCTAATTGGGAAATAACAACAACAAAAATAAAAATACAATAAAACACAGAAAATTACATTTGATTAATAAATCAATATGCAGGCCACAGAGATACTTATATATGAATTAGTAGTCCTCTTTGTATTTGGGTTTGAGTTAACATCTACTCCAAGAGTGACCACCTCTAAAAAGAATTGACAAACTGAGTAGCAGAGAAAAAATTAAAAGTTTTGTTTTGTTTTTGAATTTCTGGATGGGTCTGAGTAGTCCTATAGTGGTCCCTTCCATATTTCCCAGGATTTTCATTATTGACATCTGTTACCTCAATCTTAAAATGATGAGGATTTCAAAGATTATCAAGTCCCTTCCTTTGCCTTACAAGAATACACTCTGCAACATTCCCAACCAGTAGTCATTCAGGTCCTGCTCCAAGACCTCCAAATCTGGGGTATTTGCTACCTTGTGAAGTTTTTGAAGGACCGTAGATGGAGAGATGTAAATAGCAGGGGCAAATTAGTCCAAATCCCTCATTTCTCAGATTAGAAAACTGAAGATAAACAAAGTTCATTGCCATGAGATCACACACATAGTAAGCCTTAGAGGTGGATTTAAATCTGGGTTCCTTTGCTATGGAGCTAATGTTCTTTAGCATAGTACTATTCTATTTTCTTTTTTGTAGCATATGTATATATTTAAAAAGTATTTTAGGTAGCCATAATAAGAGATTATTTTCTGGATAAGGAGTTAGAACCTGAAATTTTAAATCTTCTGAACATTACTCTTAGTTCTTCCTTGGTTAAAAACAAACTGATTATTTAAACAAAACTGATTATTTAAAAGATATACAGTGGTACCAAATTTGATGTACATTGAAGAACTCATTATTCTTGGCCTTCTTTTTATACCAAATATGAAGCATAAAATGGCACGTCAAGTTGTTACCTTTGAATAGCAGAGCTAAAGAAAATAAAAATTAATGGGGCAACTAGATGGAGCAGTGAATAGAGCACCAGCCCTGAAATCAGGAGGACCTGAGTTCAAATCCAGCCTCAGACACTTAACACTTACTAGCTGTGTGACCTTGGGCAAGTCATTTAACATCAATTGTTCTGCCTTCCCCCCTCCAAAATAAAATAAAATTGAATTAATAAGATGGATATAATCATTTTGGGATCTTAACATTAATGATGATAACAGTAATTCATACTTATATAGTAATTTAAGGTTTCAAAAGAGATAAAAATCTATATCATATCCCCTAAAGGTGGCAGTTCCTAAAATCTCTATCCTGGGATCTTTTTTCTCTATAATCTCCATTGGTGACCTCATCAGCTACCATGGTTTTAATTATCTTTTTGATGACAGTTTGCAAATGGTTTGCAGATCTATATACCCAGCTCCAGTATTTCCTTTTCTAAACTTCCCTATTTCCATTGAAATCACCAACATTCTTAGAGTCACTCAGATTTTAACCTTAGCTTAACCATTAAGCCTCCACTCTCACTCACCTCATATTTTCAATAACTTTCCAAATCTTGCCAATTCTACCTCCACCACATTTTTCTTTTCAGATGCCATCTCTCTATTCACACTGTCACCACCTTAGTTCAGGACTTCATCACCTTTTGCCTAGACTCTGATTGGTTTTTCTGGCTCAAGACTCCTCATTCCAATCCATCCTCCACAGAGCTGCCATTGTAATTTTGCATGAGTACAGATCTGATGATGTTACCTCCCCTACTCAATAAACCTCAGTGGCTATCTATTGCCACTAAGATAAAATATAAGCTCCTTTATTGACCTATTAAAGCTTTTAAAGACTGTTGCAAGATCAAATCAACTCTGAAATTTACAGCTCCTCAGTACCCCTGAAGCCCCTCTCTGTCTCTGTTAAGATAAGGTAGAGGATAGACAGGGGGAGGCAGAGAACAAATATTTCAGAATGTTCCATCTGGCTACATTCCCCTGGGCTTCATCATGTCTCTACAATCAGAGACCTTCCCCATTTTCAGTTTCTTTTATATATTGTATTCCCCTATTTGATTGTTAGCTCTTTGAGGGAACTCTCTTTTGTCTTTTCTTTTTCACCCCAATGCTTAGCACAAAGTCTGATATATAATAGGCATTTAATAAATATCTGTTCATGGACTGATTCTAACCTATGTCTCCAATATCATTATATATTACTGGATTTCCCAATTCTATGGTTAATCCAAACTAGCCATCCCTCTGTTCTTCACACGACACTCTAGTTCCCTGTCATATGCCTTTCACTAGCCAACCTCATGCCTAAAATACTTTACTCCCTACCTGGAATCACTTCCTTCCTACAAGATAAAACTCAGGTCTAATCTCCTTAATGAAGCTTTCCATGATGCCCCCAGCTGCTTCCTCCTCCACTAGTTACCTTGTATTTTTTGTATTTCTTCTGCATGCATTTATATGTGCATGATATATCCTTCCCCTAAAGAACATAAGTTCCTGTAGGGGTTATTTTGTGGTTTTGTAATTCTATCCAGAGCACATAGTTGCTGGTATGTATTAGCTTAATATTAGCTTTATAATGCTCATTGATTGTTAATTGTTCTTACCATAACACTACATGGTAGGAATTATAATGTATTGCCCTTTCCATTTTAAATGGGGAAATTGAGGTTCAGGTATTTTAAGAGACTTTTCCAAGGCCATATAGTCATTGATAGCAGAAATGGGATTCTAACCCAGGTCTTCTGATTCTAGTACAGTCATTATTCATACAAGTGATCTGGCATCTTAAAAAATAACTTTTGCCATCACCATCTTTACCTAAAGTTAATCCAAAAGCTTTCCACAGTGCTATTGACATATTCCATGCAGAAGGCAAATTTATGGCTAATGAAATCCTCCATGAGTCAGTGGCAACCTTGACTATGGGGGACAAAAACTACACAAAATATTCAATCCTGGTACCTCAGAGTCCACATATCCAATTTGAATATAAAAACAGAAAGGAAAAAGCATTTTTTCTGCATAGAAATTCGGTTTTTTTGATGTTCATTATGCAATCTTTGAACATCCCCCTAGATTAGTGCTTAGAGGAGGTAGCAGGGGTACAACACAAAGTGCTTTGGAATTCAAAGACCTCAGTTGAAGTCTTGGCTCCACTGCTTATGAGCAGCAAGATCTAGGGTACAATTTTACTTCTCTGAGCCTTGGTTTCCTCATTTGTAAATGGGGATTATAATGCTTTTACTACCTGCTTCCCAGGGCAATATTAGGGAGTAAATGAAATGATGTTTCTAAACTTTTATAAATGATTTTCTCATTATTCTATACTTCTATCATGAGGTCTCTTTTGTTTTCCCTTTGTACTAATTCTACTCCATGATCACATCTATAGCCAGGTCTCTATCTTTCTCTATGATTTTTTTCTTATTTTTATTTGTTTATATATTGTCTTGAAATCATTTTGTAGTTATTATTTCACATGCATATGTTTTATTTCTCCCATTTTATAAAGTATGCCTTAAGGGAAGAAATCCCTCATATTTTATTTGCAAAATCAGTTTTCTATTTCTGTTGCAAGAAAAGAATGTAGCACAGCAGGTGTTCATTCAATGATACTTAACAGAAAAGTGTGTAAAGTAGGTGTAAAGAAATACCCAAAGTGCTTAAATTGTCCTAGATTGATAATTAGCAACTTTAAAAATAATTTTCATGCTGGCATTGTATGGTTTTGCAATGCTATCATGAATCTGAGACCTTGCATACTTCCATGCTTTGGAAGCTCATTATGTCATTGGTGTGAATATTGCATCTACAATGCAGACTGCAATCCTGTTATGCCTTAGTAGCTAGATAATCTTCATGAATTGGGTGATCAAAAATAATTAATACCTGGTAATCCATCCTCTGGAGATGAACCTTTCTGTATATGATTAGACATATTCTTAGATGAATGGTACACAGTCCTTCACTAGACCTATACTTAAAGCCTTTCCAGTTTAATAGGATCTACCACAGTTGCTTCCTTGAGGGTTAGAACCTTTAAGAATCCATGGTTATCTTCATGCTAAGATGAAGCAATGGAGTCAGATTGTATGTACACATATGTAGGTAATCACATACATATATGTATTTAGATCTATAGTCTTATTTAAATTAAATTAAATTCACTTTTGCTCATTTTACTGGAGAATTTCCCAAGAGTGTAAAAGAACTAGAATGTAATGAACTAGGGTATCATGAAACCAGGTATGTGAATCACTTTTGTAGATGTACTCTAGAATGTACGACTATTATAAAAGACTTTTAATGTCCTCAGTGAACTCATTCTTGATATTTCCCAACACATACTTTTGCACTATAGCCAGGAGAGGGAAGTTCTGGGAATTGAAGAGAAAAGTTAGGCACTTTTTTAAAAAGGATAATTTCTATTTTACTTAATAAATAATCACTTTCTATTTAATCAGGTTGCAGCATTCCAGAGAAAGTTTGCTGTTCCTGAAACTCTCAGGTACTGGGTTAGTGAAAATGACTTCCACTGCACACAATACATTGAGTTGAAGTGAACCTTTTAGCCATTCAAACAGATTCATTGTCATACTTTGAACTCTCTAAAATAACCCATGGAAATATTATTTGAATTATTTTGAATATTTGATATTATTTGAAAATGGGCAAGGAAAAAATAAAACAGATGGGGAAATTCTTGGATTGAATTTAATTAAGTTGAGATTTATTTTGTGGATTATCGATCCAGTCAAGTGTTTTTTTAGGCACAGATGTCAATAAAGTTTTGTTGATGATGGTGCTATTATTCTTATGATACAGCAAAACTTTAGCTACCCAAAGAATTTGCCTTCTCAAAAAGTAAGCTAATATGGGGCAAGTAGATATGGTGCAGTGGATAGAACACTGGCCCTAAAGTCAAAAGGACCTGAGTTCAAATCCAGTCTCAGAGACTTACTAGCTATGTGACCCTGAACAAGTCCCTTAACTCTGATTGTCTCAAAAAAAATAGACTGATGTTGTTCTAACTGTAACTAGGAAATAGGACAGAAAGAATGTTCATGTGTTAATGGGGCTGGTCTTATACATAGAGATGTTCATCTTCAAATGCTGTCTCTCATGGATCATATGTGACAAGGTAAGTCCTTTAAACTTTCACAACTTTATTCAACTCTCTAAGACCACAAGTAGCTTATGACTTCCAAAATGTTCATCATGGATATTTAGTTATGGGGTATCTTCAAAATATTGTATTTTAAGAGGCAATGGGAGTGTGGATGACATCTTGAAGTCTCTTCCAACATAATGACCTTATTCTATGTAAGTAAGCAAATTTTTTAAAAATGGAAAAGAGATCAGAAGTGGAGTTGATGATTAAGGGAATTAAAGTAATAAGAAAAATTAAGCACCATTTGAGTATGTCACAATACTATGCAAAAACCTAAACGGCACCTCTTTCCCTACTAAATTAAGTCCAAACTCTATGCTGGCATTAAAGGTCATGGTCTCGACCATTTTTCCAATTTTAACATTCACTATTACCTGATCTAGCTTATGTAATTCACCAAAATTGCATTGCTTGATGCTGCCCAAACATGTTTGTTGAGTCATTTCTGTCATACCTGACTCTTCGTGGCACTATTTGGGGTTTACTCTATGTTTTATTCCTTACATTTTTTCCCTTATTCCATTACCTCTGCCTAGAAAACCACCTCCTACCTCACTCTACCTGCCAAAATCATGTCCATTCTTCAAATTTCACCTTTTTCATTAAGCTTTCCCCAATATTCTAACCAGATTGCTTATCTCCTCATATGAACTCCATCATGATTATTCTCCTTCTCTTAGGTCTTACATTCTGTGACGTATCATAATGATCATTTTACTAGAATATAAACTGTGACCGCAAAATCTACATATTATTTAATTTTTAAATCCCCATGGCAACTACCACTAATTCTTACCTATATTAGGTGCTAGATGAACATATGACGAAAGAAGAAATTAAGAATCAAAAAGAATTTAAAATAAGTTACAGAAAATAATATGGAGAAAAGACAGTGTTGACATATGATATTGAAGAGTTATATTAAAGGGATTTTTTTTGCCTTAATTACAAGAAGTGGTTTAAGAACTAAGATTTTCCTTTCAACTACTGTGGCTTCTCCTTGACATCCAAGCTATGAAATTGCTACCACCTGCATAAGATTATGATTCCTTAGGTGACAGTCATATTGGTTGTACATTATTTGTAGTACAACTTTCTTCTTTACAAATCAAAAAAATCCCAAATGCCAAACTTTAAGTTTTTTAGGTTAGATGTGTTCTTTGTTATTTCTACTGGCTCACCAATGACTTTTTCCCATAGAGAATGAAAGGAAGGAAGCAAGATTCCAACAATTCTATATTTCAGTTGCTTCTTCAATAAAGTAGGAAATAGAACTTAATTTTCTCTGCCTATCACAGTTGTGACAATCAATTGAGATGACATATGCAGAAGCACTTGAAATAGTGAAAATCATTACACAAATTAAAGGTAGTGTTATTTTGTCTAAGGCATCTTTCTTTCTAAGGATGCTACCTCATTGAAATCAACCTCCCAGCAACACTGCAGTAATTTGCTAAATTGCATACAGTCCATGCCCTGAGCCAGAAGGCTTGATTGTAATTAGTTTGTATGATTAGAGTGGTTTCAAAGTTGTTCACCACTGGAAAAGTGGGCCTTCTGAAATTAATTCAGATTTTGAATAGCTTAGCACAAACCATATGATGAGGAGGTCTAATTGCTTTATGATCACAGCTGGGATCAATCTTCTGTACTTTAGAGGGAAGTTTGGACAACTGAAGATGATCATTTGGGCATTTTCTTTCTTACTTGGACTGGTGAATGACATGCATTGTTTGCAATTTTTATAAATAAAGCGGAGTAGACAGAAGGTAGTGGAAAAGGAGAGAGACAGAGACAGAGAGACCAAAAGAGAAAGAGACATACACAGAAAGACAGAGACACAGAGACAGAGAGAGAAAGAGAGAGACAAAAACAAAGAAAGAAGGAAAGGGGAAAAGGAAGGAAGGAGGAAGGGAGGAAGGGAGAGAGAGGAAAGAGAAAGAAAGAAAGAAAGAAAGAAAGAAAGAAAGAAAGAAAGAAAGAAAGAAAGAAAGAAAGAAAGAAAGAAAGAAAGAAAGAAAGAAAGAAAGAAAGAAAGAAAGAAAGAAAGAAAGAAAGAAAGAAAGAAAGGAAGGAAGGAAGGAAGGAAGGAAGGAAGAAAGGAAGGAAGAAAGAGAGAGAAAGAGAGAAAAAGGAAGGAAGGAAGGAAGGAAGGAAGAAAGGAAGGAAGGAAGGAAGGAAGTAAGGAAGGAAGAAACTGGAATGGTTTGCCATATCCTTCTGCAGCTCATTTTACAGATGAGGAAACTGAGGCAAATGAATGGGTTTTACATTTTCCTATAGGATGCCATTCTTATTTGGCACTCCAAAAAAGCTATCCTGTACCCAAATAACTTGTATTAGAAGCAAAGCAGTTTTTTATATCTGCCACTTTTCTTTTGAAACAAGTGTGAACTGAATAGAGGAAGTTGGTGGTATGGTGCATAGAATGCTGGGCTTGCAGTCAGGAAATTCTAAGTTCATATATGAATTCAGAAATTTACTAGATGTGTGACTCTGGGTAATTCGGTTAAATCTCTGTTTGCCTCAATTTCCTCAAATGAAAGTGGGGATAATTGCAGCACCGAACTTAGAGGGTTGTTGTGAGGATCAAATGAAATAACATTTGTTTAAAAAAAAAAAGAAAAAACAGCACAGTTCCTGGCACATATTAGGGACTATGTAAATGCATGTTTTCTTCTCCTCTACTGCTTTCCACTACAGATTTGTTGGAAATCTAGTTTAGATTTATCTTTGTGTAATAAGGATGAAAGTTTAATCACAGGAGAAAGACTCTGATGATGAAAAAATAAAATTATGTTTTGAAAAAATATAGGACTGTTTCCAAATGTAAATTTCATAGTAAATTTAGTGTCACACAGGACTGACTTTCAGAGGGCCATTAACTCTTTTTCTAGCTTACAGTATTTAACTGTGTGAATTTCCCTGTATGCTTTGCAAAATACTTGTTTCTTTGATGGTTTTCTGTTGACAAATGATGACAAGAACAATAGCAACCTCTTAATTTACCTTGATCCTGATGACAATTAACCTTTATTTAATTTTGGTTTGGTTTTGCCTTCCCTCCAAAATTTCAAAGCTTTTATTCAATAGGCTTTTATGGGGACATCCTGCATTGTTTTCTTTCCATCTTTTCATGACTTCTGTAGACCTGAACTGTATGCAGTAACATTTGCTAGCTTGGTCTCATTAATTGTCACATCAATATTTTTACTTTATTGGGAGGAGACTTGCCTTCTTGCCACCCTCTTGCTATCTTTTTTTTGGTGACCTTCCCATTCATTAGTATCAACACATTTTGAAATGATGCAATGTTCAAAAGCCCAAACATTGCCAGAAAAGTTTGTTTTCTCACTGACTTGAGATAGCCAACTAATGTGGTTGATATTTCTATGGGAAACATCATAACACCCATCAAAATTCTGATCTAGGTCACCTTCTTTAAGGTTTTTGAACAGGTGGGACCACAGCAGAGCAGTCCTCAGAAAAAAAGAAGATAAATATGTTCACAGGATAAGTGAAAAGGATTATCTAACATGTTTTTCTCTGTTAAATTTCTACTCCTCGAGGGCAGAGCCATTTGGGTTTTTCTTTTCTTTTCCTCAGCAAATACTATGCCATTTCCAATACATGATTTCATTTACATAAGAAATTCCCAGTGAGGAAGCTCTACCAATGAAGATGAGTAACTAAAAATTTTAGAGAGTTGTTTGGAGACACCAAGATGAAAATAACTTGCCTAGGGTAAGACAGTAAATATGTGACAGGCAGAACTTGAAATCAAGGGGCCTCAACTCAAGGTTCACTACCTATTATGCTGTACTCTTTCTCACATGGTTCATAGTAGATACTTAATTTTTTTTATTGCAATGAGATAATCATGTACCTGACCTGAAAACAGCATTTATTGATGTGATTTTGATAATTATTTAATGTTGATTCTTTACTTTTAATATCTTTAACATTTCTGTTGTCATTATTATTTTTTATTTTTAACATGTTAAATTTCTTAAGGACTATGACTGATTCTACCTAACTAATTCACTTATAGTATCCATGCAAATGATACATAGCAATAGTCACTAATAGGAACTGTTGCTTTGGCTGTTGCCCATGCTAATGGCATCAGAAATCCATCTCCAAAGATATAACAAGTTGCCACCACAAATATAAAGTCATCTCTCAGCTCCACTAGTTTCCATTGGTGTGGGATCTAAATATTGCCTTTTACACCAATTCTAATTCAAATGCTTCTGAATCATTCAAGATTCATTAAATCGGTGGTGTTTTCTAGAAGATATAAAAAAGTGGGTGAATATGTGCTCCTCAATAGGAACTACTCAGCATTTAGATTTAGATGTTGTCCTCCCTTTCAAAATATTTATACTCTGAATATGAAAACATAACAAAAATTACCACTTTTAACACCATAAAGCTTTAAGTCACAAGGAGTAAGGTATTACATGTGACAGATCATTTAGTACTCATAGAAGAAGTCAGTTTGGATACAAATTAAACAAACCATACTAGAATCAAAGCATTATCACAGATAACAATATAGGCCATAATTGCGTTGGACAAAATACTGATCCATAAAAATTTAAGAAAAAAAAGCTAAACAAATATTTATGCTACGTTGAATGAAAATCTTTCAAGCTACACAGAACTACCAAAAAACAAAACAAAACAAAAACTATATAAAAATAGAATGAAGTAGATATTATCTCCACCATTCTCTCCACTACTGGGGTTGTCCTAAAGAGCTTTCAATGATCTTACAGACGATGGGCTTACATTCCAATATTTCATTCAATTAAAAAAAACAGTCATCTTATTTAACTATTTAATGGTTCACAGTGCATGATGTGTTAAAGCACCACGGCAGGATAGAAATGTTCCCTAACCACTGGGATTTAAACTCCATTGAGAAAGATGGGAAAAAGTTTAAAAAATAATAAAGATGGAAAGAATAACGACAAATACGATTTGGTGAACACTTGTGTTTACAAATCAATCAGTCAATCAACAAAAGTTATTAAGCATCTTACTAGGCAATAGGCACTATGCTAAGCTCTGAGGATACAAATGAAATATAAACAAAAAAAAAAGCAATCTCTGTCTTCAAGGAGCTTACATTGTACTAGGGGAGACAATGTGAATGCAAAAAGTTACATACAAGATAACGTACAGAGTAGGTACAAAGTACCTTAGAGAAGGAACTAATAGCTGAGGGAACTAAAAAAAAATAATATCTCCTACTGAAGGCAACTCTCAAGTTGAGTCGTGAAGGAAATCAGGAATTCCAGGAGGAAAAAGGGGAAGTGAGAGATTTCTGAACAATGAAGGCAAAGGCACAAAGTAATAATGCCAAAGAAAATGGAGAGAGGAAAATGTGTAGGACTTAAAAAAGAGAAAGGGGCCAAATTGGGAACAGATTTATAAGTCCAACTAAAGAACTTGTACTGATCCAAGTGTTAGTAAGAAACTACTGAAATTTATTGATTAGAGTAGTGATGTGGTCATATACATGCTTTATGAAAATCACTTTGGGAGCTATAAAGAAGATAGATTAGAACAGAGAGAGATCTGAGGCAGAGAAACCTTTTAGGAAGCCATCATACTAGAGTGACCCAGAGGTTCCC
This sequence comes from Petaurus breviceps papuanus, assembly GCF_028583685.1. Taxonomy (NCBI): domain Eukaryota; kingdom Metazoa; phylum Chordata; class Mammalia; order Diprotodontia; family Petauridae; genus Petaurus; species Petaurus breviceps. The sequence continues at coordinate 9,408,690 of NW_027186304.1, read as the reverse complement.
AAAATTATTTGCCTGACCACACCCTTTTCAAAAAAATATTCATTGCTCCCCTGGGATTAGGTTAGGCTAACCCTTATTTTTATCCAACACCCCCCAATTGCACCTGAGGCTACTACTACCACCACCACCCCCCGAATCATCCCAGATACCCCAGAAGGCAGTCTCACCCACTTTAGGAACCTATGTTAGACTACTATTATCTCTATGCAGATGACTTTCAGATCCACTTGTCCATTCCTAACCTTCTTCTAAACTTCCTGTCTCACAATTGCAACTGCCTTTTAGACACCTCAAACTAGATTCCCACTGACATCCTAAACTCAATATTTCCAAACCTAAACATATTATTTTCCTCCCAGCCTTAGAACAGATAGAACATAAAGTATTATGTTTCCATTATCAGGCATAACTGTTTGTTCCTAAAGATAAAGAATTTCCTTTTGATAGAAGTGATACTTTCCTAAAGGAATGTCTTGATGTTACTGAGTCTTTGAACACTAGTACATTGAAAGAACCCAAGACTGTTCAAGAAGAGAGAAATATTAGTAAAAATAAATTTTTAGAAGGAACTATAGGGCATTTTCAAACTAAAACTGCGATTTCTAAATAAGGAAGATGTTTGCCAATTTATACTTTCCAGATTTGATGCTTCCCATGCAGGCTTCTGCCTGTGAAATCAAAAGGTTCATTAATGGCAAATTTCTCAGTTGCATTCTGAGTAGAATAAAAGTTAATGACAACATGACTAGGGATTCTCAAATATCTCATCTCCACAGGAGAAAAATAAATTTCAGTAGCATAGAGATTCTCAGCAGCTTCAGTGTGAGAACATAACCTTGGTTTGTTTTCTGAGTTGTACACTCTTTAAAAAAATTTTTTTTTCAAAATGTATTGTCATGATTCTAAACAGAATACTTGCATAGTAAAATAGTCCTTCCTAGGAAAGACAAAATTTAAAAGATCCCAGAGGGATCAGTTTTCACCATTGTTAAAAATTGAATTATGTATAATAGTCCCTCAAATTGCAAAAGAATAATAATAATAATAACAGATATTTATATAGCATTTTAAAGTCTGTAAAGAGACTAACATTTATTATATCACTATAGACTTACAACAATGTACAGAGGTAGGTCATTTTCATATTATCTCCACTTTAAAAATAAGGAAATTTAGAGTAACAGACATGTTAACTGAGTTTTTGATGACCACTCAAGTAGTGTCAGTTGTAGAACTTAGTTCTTCCCCTAAGTCCAGCATTCTATCATCTACACTTAATATAAATACTATTAAGTTGCCCTTGGGAATATAAAAATCACATATTTTCTGAAGCAGTTTGTATGAGACAAAACACAAGTTTTGGGGTTTTTGTCAAAAAAAAACTTTACCTATAAATACAGTAACATAATTGTCCCAAGAATCTTCATACCATATGCTCATTCAATCTATAAGTGACATTTTTCTACTCCAGAGGGATCAAATTTGTGGGAATTAACCAATAATAAAATTATAATGTAATTGGGAAATGTTTAACAAAAATAAATTAAAATATAATACAGAATAGATAATATTAATTTGTGATTTATTATTGATGTGCATTCAGCAAGGAACCATTTCTATTTGCATTTGACACCATTGGTCTACATAATGGCACAACTATCAGACAGACTTTTTAGTTAGTCTGGTCAATCTGTGCTGTGTTTATTTGATTAATGTGATTAAAAATTACAGTTTTGATGACCAATGGAACCATACTGCCAGCATATATGTTGGCACAACTATATTCTTAGCTTTGCAAGTAAAACATCCATCCGACAACAGAACTAGGGCCCTCTGGAGAGTTCAAGAAAAAAAAAAGAATGACCTAAATATTCATATGGAGAGGGCAGGTTCCCTTTGTAACAATATCTTGCCCTTTGGATTCCCCATTGCACAAAAGCCAATTTTCTGTTTAGTTCATTTTTTTTAATACAGACTCTTTGGCAGTGCATTAACACAGAAGCCAAAGAAAAAATCAAAATAAAGTTTATTTGCATTTACAGATAAAGTTGGCATCTTACCTTGGTGGGCTGTACAGAACTGTTCTTTTGATTGTCAAACATACCACAAAGAGAGAGTATTACTGCTACTACCTATCATAGCTAGATTCAGACTTCATTCATTTCCAGTGAAAGCAATCATACTGAGCACACATGCAACTCTGAATCAAAGGAGATTGGCATCATAGTTAGAGGCTATTTTTTTCCTTCTTTGTCCTCTTTTGGTGGTGCTGAGTTATCCTGAAGGGAAACTTAATCCTTTTTTTCAAAGGGTTTCCCCGTTAGTTTGGAGGATTACTATACCTCAAATCCCCATTCATGTTACTGACAGCAAAGATGATAACTTAGGAACTTATTTTTTCCTGTTATCCAATTAATCCTCCCAGCAGGACAATTTACCTGTGCATATCACTGCTGCATGAGCCCAAATCTATTCACATTTAACTAGATGCCATCTATTTTGCTACCTGGGGCATAAAATGGGAATATTTCTATCCCTTCTACATTAAGGGATTCACCTCTTGAAAATAATCATTGCTTCCAGGAAGCTTCATCACACTACTTGGAGCGTGGCTGTAGAGCTGAAGCTGATGATATTGATAAACTATAGTCTACTGCATTTCTAAATACATTTGTTCTATAATGACCAGTTAGTCAATGAACATTTATTAAGCATAGACTATACACTGAACAATGTGCTGGCGATACGATGAAAAGAAAAAGATGTCCCTGGTCTCAAGCAGAAACAAGACATACACAAGATAAAGTGAAAATAATCTACAGAGGGAAAGCATTAGAATTACATAGGATTGGGAAAGCTTTCCTGTTGAAGGTGGGATTTAGTTGATACTTAATGGATGCCACAGAAGCCAGCAGGCCTACAAAATAGAGAAAATTTCTGGCAGAAAGATGCTGTGAGGCTAATAAAATATGGTCTGGCATGCACAGGAAGAATGAAAATCTCTTGACTAGGTTATCAGTGACGTTAGTGATCATCCTGTCTGGCACGATCATTTTACAGATGAAGTAACTGAGGCTCAGAAAGGACAAGGGACTTATCTAAGATCACACAGATAGTAACTGGCAAGCACATCCACCTTTACACATATTAGAAGTTGAAAAAAAGACGACCTTCATGATTCTATTACTTCTTGGTTCCTCCTTAAGCATCAAGGATTAAAGATGACAATGGAGATGAGGGATACAAAATAGAACATAGCTAAATAAAATAAATAGAATAGAAAATAAACACAAAGAAAGCTTAATTTCATATTTCACATATGAAAAATTCTGGCTGAAGGGCCATCTGCTCTAATTTACTATCAAGTGACAGTCTCAAAAGGTGGTCATTTGCACTACAGGAAATCAGAAAAATGAGAAAAGAAAAATGATCCTTTATGGTCATGCTGAAGAAACATGAATGGAATGAAAATTAATTAAACAGAATTACCTCCTTCATTGGTGGCAGGTAATGTTGAGAGAAGATTCTGCACTTGTAATATGCCAATCACACATCCATTCAATTATGTGAGGACAGGAAGGGGTGTTGTATCAGTTTAAAAAGTTTCTACTCTCAATTCTGAACTAGGAACTATAATTCTCTGTCTCTGGAACTTTCAGAGAGGGGACCTTGAAGAACAAAGAACTTGGGCCTCAGGAGCATGTCCTCAACCCCAGCAAAAATAGCTACTGCTTGCACATAGAAAAGAGAGAACATGTATACAAATCTTGAGGAGAGAGTTATCACCAAGCTGTAGCAACAACCACAGTTCTCGTACAGGGCATAAGTGGATAGTAGCAGTACAGACCTTGCAATAAACTTATGCAGGGGAGAAGAGTCAGGCTCCCTTTGGCAATAAAGCAATGCTGAGACCTGCAACACTATCCCAGCATAGGACAGAAGAGTTCAGACTCTTGGAAGTAGGAGTTGCCCTGTCCCTACACCTGAGTAAGCAGTTGATGGAGGCTTTGGGGACAGTTGGCACAGAAAAAGATCCCAGAGGAAATGGATAGCATATTGGCTTCCTGTAACAGTGACAGTGCAGCTAGAAGAAAAGTGGGTAATAGATATGTGCTATGACAAAAGCCAGGCTCACTTTTGCCCACTATATATATAATTAAAAATTTATTGGGCCCCTCCACATTGCTACCAGAACAATATCTAGTGATTGTTGTACAATTCCTTCCCAGGAAGGGATTGGAGTGTTTACAGGTGGCAAAGTCACCTTTTCTGAGTTTTTATCCAGACTACATCCACTAATCATCGTTCTCCCACAAAGCTCTATCTTGGCCTTTTTCTCTTCTTCTACACTATTTTTGCTTGGGGATCTCATCATCTGAACTGGATTCAAATATTATGTCTATGCAGATAATTCTAAGATTAATTTATCCAGTCATAACCTCTTTCCTGACTTCAAGTTTTTACATCTCCAAATGCTATATCAAACTATGTTTCCATAGACATCTTAAATTCAACATGTCAAAAACTGAACTTATCTTTTCAATCCCAGTTTATGCAAGAAGCCCTGTCCTATCCCCTTTAACTGAAAAAGCAGGGGATTAGGAAAAACATGCGGGGCAAGAAGTCCACAGAGCCAGGAAGAGACCTGGGAAAAGAATGAAGGCATGAACACAGCTAGGCTAGGCACCTCCTAAAAACAGAGAAAAAGCTCACTGAAAAGTAAAAAAATATATATCCTATATAGTAAAATAATAATCATAGGTTACTTCAATATATTTCTTTAAGAGTTAGGCTAATCTAACAAAAAAATAAGAAAGAACTTGTGACTAAACAGAATATAGTAAAAAGTAGATAGATCAGTGATAACTGGATGGAAAACTTACAGAATATGTCTATTTTTAATTCCTCATGTTAAGTTATCTTTAAATGATGATCAATATCTAGAACCTAAAACCTTTAAAGTAAATGTGGAAAGAGGGGAAACAACGCCTTTCCTTACCAATAAATATGGATAGATACTAGACCTCTGATTTCATGCGAATAGAGAACTTCCTGGTGGTGAAATTTCCTTGATGAATTTAGGTCATCACCTTCTTAGAAACTTTTAGTCTTAGAGAGTTGCCTAAAGCTCTACATGATTTACTACCCAAGGTCACATAGCCAGGATGTGTCAGAGGCAGGACTTGACTTGAGAAGACCCAAGTCTTCTCAGTTTCAAAGCTGATTTTCTATCCACTGTACCAAACTACCTCTCATAACAATAAATATTGTAATTAATAAGAGGGGAAAGGAACAAAATGAGTAGTCCTAAGTGGAGAAAAATGTTAGTTTAATTAGCACAAAGACTAAGTCATAGAAACAGTAATAATGTCAAAGAAAGTTGTAACAATAAGAAACATTTAAAAAATTATGAGATGCTGCCAAAGAAATCTTTTAGGTAATATTTATATTTCTAAACATTTTTATTGATGAGAAAATGAAGACTAATTATTTGAACATTCATTAAAAATCAAGTAAATAAATCTCAAATGTATGAGTAGAAAATTTCAAAATCAAGGGAAAGGTAAGCAAAAGTGAAATCAAAGATAAAAACACATTTCTATCCTCAAAGCAATTATGTTTTATTAAAGATACAATATGTACAAAGTTAAGTATAATACAAAAGACAAAGAAAGTCATTAATGCAAATGATAGAACCAAACAAAGTACTCTGAGAAAATCTGAACAAGCAATCACTTTTAGCTAGAGAATCAGGCATTTATAATTGTTGACTTTACACTAGGAAAACAAGTGCCAAATTGTAAAGTATGGTATCCTCCCTTATCTTACTTTCTGTATGATAGGGACAGAGCTTAATTCAAAGCTTATCACTGTTCTTTAAAGTTACCTTTATAGAGGATCTTTATAAGTAGGTTGCTGACTGGTAAAAATCTGTAAGGTCTTAACTGTTCCTGGCTGTGTCATACAATACTTGTGAGGAGAAATTGTAATAAAGAGGCATTCAGTATGTGCAGAATATGCAGGGGTAGGAAAAATGATGTTGTTGTATGAATAATTTTAAACTTCCCAAAGCTAGATTGAGGGGGCCTTTTGCCCTAGGTGAAAGTGAGTTAGTTGCCATTGCTGTTTGGGAGATAGCTTGGTTATATGGTCATGCTGTCATTTTCATTGTTTTTACCCTGAGAATAATTGGAAATATCTCTCCTGAGCACTGGTGGATGAGGTGAAAGCAATTTCTAACCAACCAGCTTTCCTGGTTTGAGGAGAAAAGGGACTGTTAGGATCAGTCTGGTATCACACATATTCCATGAATGGGAGCCAGTGGAAGTTGTACCCTGCCATCCTATTGAATCTACTCTTTCTCTTCAGATCTCCAAACTCAGAAAAGTTAATTTGACATAAGACGCAAATTCTAATTAAAGACCCATGTACTACTTCGGTTTTAATTTTAGCATTTTATAACTCTTAGCTTCTTTTGCTATGAAAGGTTTTGTATTTTGTACAAGGAAATATGAATATATGGACTGTCCTTATTTAAACTATTAGGAACTTGTGATTATGAAATGCATGTGTATTATAAAGGAGCTAATTAATATTTTTCACACTGTTATAGCTAATTGCATTCTCTTCTTGGATTCCTCTTCATCTTTTGGGTTCAAGTGGTTAGCAGCAAAAACAGAAATTCTATGGAGAACAACTTAACAAAATCCTCCAAATTATTCCATCATATAATTTGAGATTTGGTGACAGAAAATAGGTGGATGGAGCATCATGAAAGACCTAGGTACAAATTTTACCTCTGACTCATACTTGTGTGGTCCTAGAAAGTAACATGCTTCCTCAGCATCGGTTTCCTTATTTGTAAAATGTAGATGATGCCTGTGGTTCTTACATGATCAAATAAATTAATGTATGTAGTTTGGAGGACTAAAACTACTTTTAAATGTAAGCTTTTGTTATCGGTGGTTCCAATTTGAAGGTGGGCAGAGGGAGGAATGGTAAAAGTTACAATGGAAAATATGATGAAGGAATAAGAGAAGTCAAAGGCTTATATAACTACTTAGAAGACTGATACTTGTATAACTTGAATATTATCTTCAAGAAGAGAGATACAAAGTGATGTATATGATGAGAACTTTAGCAACTTCATTAAAACTGGAAATAACTATATTTTAATGGACAACAAATAACTAGTTAAAAGACATGAGAGTATTTTCAGAATCATTCGCAGTCAGATTAGCAATTAATCAAAGGTCAAAATAAAAACCAAATTTGGGGTGGCCAGGTAGCACAGCGAGTAAGAGCACCAGACCCAGTGTCGGGATGACCTGGGGATCAAATCCGGGCTCAGACATTTAGCACCCACCCAGAAATAACTGGCCGTGTAACCTTGAGCAAGTTACTTAACCCCAATTGCTTTAAGAAAAATAAAATAAATAAAAACCAATTTGGAAGACTGGATAAATAGAAGGTATTATGTATAATAACCCCAAACCTTAACATGGTTCCTAAATGAATTTATATGGGCATTTATTATCTTCAGTGTAATGATGTTATTCTCACAGATAATTGCCAGGAATAATCAAAATAATAACCCCACAATTCTGTCGTACTTGAGCTTAAAAATACTTTTTCTCCATGACAACTTTGGGAGGTAGGTTGATTCAGAGGGCCTAAGCAATTTGCCCAGGATCATAGAATTAGAATATATTACAATCTGCTTTCAAACCACTCTCCTCATTCCAAACACAGTGTTCTTTTCATTGACATAGGAGGAACATACTGTATTTACTGCCTTTATAAATAAAATTATTAATAATAATAACAATAATAGTTGACATTTATATAGAACTTGCTATATGCCTGGCACTGTGCTAGGCACTTTACAATTATAATCTCATTTGATTGTTGCAACAACCATGGGAGGTAGCCAAATTTTATTGATGAGGAAACTGAGATAAACAAAAGTTAGGGTCCTTGCCTAGGTAGGGTCACATGCCTAGCAAGTGCCATACTTGAATATACATCTTCCTGATTCCAGCTTGGCATTCTATTCACCATGCCATCTAGCTTCCCATAAAAATTCTAAAGATCTAGCTTTCAATAAATGATGTAAAAAGTGATAAATATTTTCTAGTGAAGTACTCTATAATTTATCCATGGTCTCTGTTATTTATTTTTTTTTGTCAATGACTTGTATAAAGGCACAGATACTATACTTATCAAATTTGCATATGACACAAAATTATGAGAGGGATATTGTAATGCCATGCACAAGCAGCTTTCCAGAGGACTGCTACTGTGAACAGATTTAAGGTTCTGATTACACTGTATAGTGAACACTCTATTTATTCCATAACAAATCAAAGCAAAACATCCACAGAAAATCAAGGTACAGCATTCACAATATTACAACTTATATTCACAAACAGCTTATCATTATAATGACCAAATAGTTTTCACCAAAGTGGTCACAATATCTAGAAAAAAGAACAATCATCTCAAAGTACAATAGTCAAAGTCTTCCACTCATAGGGCACTCTTAAGTTACAGATAGCTAATAGGCTGGATGTCAGGAAGAATTTTAAAAGATTTGACAATGTAAGTTATACTTAGGGTTCATTTTCATGTATAGGTTGGCCTAGAATGTCACTGAGTTCATGTCTAACTCTCAAATTTGATCATTCTGAATGCTGGGCCTAATCTATTAAGATAAAATTTAAGAGTGATAAATGCAAATTCTTATGTAAGTTGAAAAAGTCATTTTCATAAATACCAGGTAGAGAAAGTATAACTAAATGGCAGTTTATCTGAAAAAAAATCTGTAGTTGAATATGAATCAATAATCTGGAGGGAATAAGCATTTATATAGCACCTACTATGGGCCAGGCACTGGCCTAAGTGTTTGGTTTTGGGTTTTTACAAATGTTTTCTCATTTGATTATTTCACTGTGGTGTGACAAGAAAAAATAAAAGTATGAAAAAGTTTGAAAGGCAACATTAAGATAGGGTCCAGAATTAGACTTACCTAGACTGTCCCCACTTTACTCAGTTGTAGTTAGTCAATCTTTCATTAGAAATTCTTAGTATCAAAGTCTGTTATATTCCCTCTAAGATAAAATGTAAATTCTAAAATGCAAGACCCTCCATAATCTTTTTTTTAAAGCAATTGGGCTTAAGTAACTTGCTCGAGGTTACATGGCCAGGTGTTTCTAGGTGAGTGCTAAGTGTCTGATCCCGGATTCGATCCCCAGGTCATCCTGACACTGGGGCCGGTGCTCTTACTCACTGTGCTACCTGGCTGCCCCAACCCTCCATAATCTTGCTCCATTCTGCTGCATTTTCCTAGATTTAATTCATTTTGCTCCTTTTCACAAATTTATGCTCAGCCCAAACTGGACTATACCTCTATGTATTAACAAGCACTAATGTTCTTCATTTCTTCCCTTTAGATGAATTATCTTTTTTCAGTGTTCAACTTGTGTGTGACCACCTTTCTTAACCTTCTCTGATCCTCCTGGCTAAAAAGATTTCTGTTAGTCCTCAATCTCTTTTAGAGTAGTTTTCTAGATCTTTCCTTCAAATTTATTGCTCCCTATCTTGTATTATACTTCTCTGTGTGCATGTCATAATCTGAACGGTCTTCAAGAACAGGGAATATTTTCTTTTCATTACTACATTCCTGTTTCCTAGTCCAGTGTCTTAGAAATACCAGAGGCTTAAGAAATATTTCCTGAATTGAAGTGAATTCAAAAAAAGGAGAAAATCCTATCTTTCCACCTCAGTTTAGAAGATTGTGTTTTGAGTGTCTTCTGAGGAAAGGATTCACCTATATTCAGAGGATAGATATAATTACAAGATCCTTCTCATTGCAAACTGAAATCACAACCAATAACTTGACTGTAAAAAATGTTCAGAGCCACTGTGTTAAGGGTTGGAATAAGTTATCCAAGGGATGAAAAAAAATGAAGTACAGACCCCAAAATTGTGTTAAGCTATTACCCATTCTTTTTTTTCTCCATGAAAAATGGGATTCTCTGCATAACACAGAAGTAGGTCTTTGGAAGATATAAGCCAAAAACATAGACACTGACCTTCAAGACCTCATAAACTAATTGTAAATATGTATAACATCAGTACAAAGCAACATACGTTTAACATTCGAATGAGCCACCAAGTAGCTATGTTAGATTGTGACAGTTTTGTTGCCTTGTTTGTTGCCTTATTGTGTGACCTTGGACAAGTCACCTAATTTCCTTGAGTCAAGGGCCTCAATGTCCTCATCTATAAAATATGGGAATTGGAATAGATGTCCATGTCTTCAAGGTCCCTCTAAGAAATACATATTATCTTATATCTGGAATATACAAATGAATAGACATTGGGAATGTAAAAATTGAAAGGATTTGAGCTTGGTTTCTCTGTTGAAAAATTAAACATGACACACAAAATATATTAGAAGACTAATGGTGTGAATTTTAAGAGTTCTTAGAATAATGGTTCCTAAAGACAAGAATGACTTTTCTGGTAAGGCTGACATAAGAAAATTTGTGGAAATGAATTTCCAGAGAAATAGAGCATATCCTAATGAATGTCTGCACAATTGCAGTTCCTGGAAGAGATTACAAAAAGGTAAGACTCATGCAGATACTAGCAATTAGCAGTAAAGGTTTGTTATTTGGTGAAATTGCCAGTCTACAGGCTTAATAGGACCCTTCCATCTGTTCTACAAACACTGGGAGGGGAAAAGGTATAAAATGCACCACATGCTATTGTGAAGTTTCAACTATTCCATACTGGAACCAATATAGCTATATAGGTTTTGTTAAAATACAAGCTCCCTATAATTACCTTCTAGATTTGTTTTGTTTTTAAATAGGTCAGGTGAGGGCTTAAAAGCCTATAAGGCAAGTAAGACAAGTAATATTTATACACTGTCATGTAGTGAGGAAGACAGTAATGGTGATCTGGATGTGTTGGCTACAGATAAGCTTAGTGACATTTTGAGACATAATTTTTCATATGCTCCTAGCCCTGAAGTGACACTTAGATGGGGAGGCTTTGACTGAGGGAGTCAATAATGTGCCTCCTAATTAGAGCTTTGATCACTAGTAGAACATAAGATCATAAATTTAAAGTTGGAAGTTACCTTCAAGAATATCTACTTAAATCCACTCATTTTATAGATTGGAAAAATGAATCCCCCTAGAGGTTAATAATAGCTAACATTTATGTAGGAATTGAAAATTATAAAGCCCTTTACAAATATTAGCTCATACCGTCCCCAAAAGAGCCCTGTGATGTAGGTGCTCTTTTCATCCCCATTTTATAAATAAGGAAACTGAGGCATTGAAAGGTTATAGGATTTGCCCAGCTAGTTTAGTGTATGACTGGTGATTTGAACTCAGATCTTCCTGATTCTAAATTAAGCATGCTATTCACTACATCATCTAGGCCCATAGGTTAGTGGTATATACAAGGCTCCATGGGAAATAAATAGAAGAGTTGTAATATTTCTTAGTGAGTCCCATTCATTCAATATTTATTAAGCACCTACTATACTATGCTAAGCACTGGAAGAATAAAAAGTTTATAAAAAAGCATGATTCTTGCCTCCCTGGAGGTACAGTCTAATAGGGGCATAAAAATAATTAAATATTACAGTTATAACTATCTTATCCATATTTATTCAAACTATAATTGATTTTCTATCCTACTTACCACAGCAAATGTCCTAAACCTTCTCTTTTCGCCTCTAATTTCCCATAGCATCCCCACTTCTAATTCTCTCAGCTCGGGGCCTTCTTGTATTTTACTGAAAAAAAAATGAAGACCATTTGCTGCTCCCTTTCCTCACCTTCTCATCATCTCACAATCCCATGACACATTCTCCCTCTATCTTCTTTACCGCGGGCTCTGATGAAGAGGTGGCCCTTCTCATCAAGGCCAACGCCTCTTCACGTATACTTCCTTCCTATGTTCTTCATCAGGTTGTTCCTATTGACATGCTTCTCCTCTACCCTCTAAACTTTAATGCCTATCAATTGCTTCCTTCTCTGATGCCCACAAAGATGCCCAACTATTGCCTATCCTCTAAAACCCTTCCTTAGATACCAATATCTCTACTAGCTTTAGCCCTAGATTCTCAGCCCAGTTCCTTGAAAAAGACAGATATAGATATAGGTGTTAGTACCTTATTCTTGAACTATTGCAATAGCCTCTTCATTATTCTTCCTGCATCTTGATCTTATCTCACTCTAGTCTCTCTTCCATACCGTTTATTGAAGTGTCTTTTCTAAAGAGCAGATTGGACTATTTTCTCTATCTCCCCCTATTCAGTAAATTCCAGTGTCTCCTGAGTACCCCAAGTACCTCATCACCAGTGGGTGGTTTCCTTTGCATCTTATTACAGAGATTTTATTTTTTCTCTTCTTTATAATTCCATTTTATTCTATTTTTAATTTATGGAATAAAATAAGCATTTCAATAACATAGTACAATTTTTAAAAAGATGATTAAACATGAAACTGCAAATCTACTGTGCACAACTTGCTATTCCTCTCAAACATTGAACACCTCCCTCCCCTCCTCTGCCCTAGAGATGGCTACCATTAAACCCAAATAGACACATATAAGTAAAATTATTCTAGTCATACTGCTGTTATCAGTTCTTTCTCTGGATCCAGATACCATCTTTCTTCATACATCCTTTATAGTTAATTGGTGTATTTACAATCATCAAAATAACTTATTCGCTCAAAGTCATTCTTCAAATACTATTGCTGTTGCTGTTTACAAAGTTCTTTTGGTTCTGCTCACTTCGTCCTTCATAGTTTCATGCAAATGCTTCCATGTTTTTTCTAAAATCATTGAGCCTATCACTTTCTACAGCACACTATATTCCATCACAACCATACACCACAACTTGTTCAGCTATTCCCCAATTGAAGGGCATCCCCACAGTTTTCATTTCTTTGCCACCACCAAGGGAGCTGCTATAGACATTCTTGAATGTATAGGTTCTTTTCCTTTTTACTTAATTATCTTCAAAATTAGACCAAACAATGGTATTGCTGGGTCAAAAGACATAGGCATTTTAATAGCTCTTTCTGTATAATTCCAGATTGCTCTCCAAAATAGTTGGATCATTTCATAATTTCACCAACAATGAATTAGTGTCTCAATTTTCCCCTCAAACCTTTGTCACTTTCCCCTTCATTTTAAATAATCTAGTATATATAACATGATATCTCAAGGTTGTTTTAATTTGCATTTCTCTAATCAATAATAGCATAGAATATTTTTAAATTTCTTTATCAGAAAACAAATTGTTTATAACCTTTGACCATTTATCAATTGGGAAAAGACTCATGTTCTCACAGATTTGACAAATTTCCTTATATGTTTTTGAAATGAGACCTTTATCTGATAAACTATCTATAAATCTCCACCACCACCCCAATTTTGTGCTTTCCTTCTGATCTTGGTTATATTTGTTTTATTTATACAAAAATTTTGTAATTTCATGTAATCAAAATTATCTATTTTACACCTAATTTTCTCTCTCTTGTTTATTCATAAATTGTTTACCTATCCATAGGTCTGATACATGTTCTGCATTCTAATTTTCTTGTAAAATTTGTCATTATTATTATTATTTTTTAAGCAATTGGGGTTAACTTGCTCAAGGTTACACGGCCAGTTATTTCTAGGTATGGTGCTATGTATCAGAGCCTGGATTTGATCCCAGGTCATCCCAACTCTTACTCACTGTGCTACCTGGCTGCCTCTCATTATTATTGTTATTATTATCATTAGGTCCTGTATGCATTTTGACATTATCTTGGTAAATGGTATAAGGTATTGTTCTATGCCCAGTTATTTTTACTCACTATTTTCCTTCTCAGCATCTCCTTTCACCCTATTCCTGTTACCTTATCTTCTCTTATTAACCTCTTATTCCTTATTTTACCTTTTTTTTTTTGGCTTTTTGGAGGGCAGTTGGGGTTAAGTAACTTGCCCAAGGTTACACAGCTAGATTGTGTGTGTGTGTGTGGGGGGGGGTGTGGGGGGGTGGGGGGGGGGGGGTGTTAAGTGTCTGAGACCAGAACTGAACTCAGGTCCTCCTGACTCCGGGGGCCAGCGCTTTACTCACTGAGCCACCTAGCCACTCCCTACCCACCTTCTAAAAGCCTTTCTCCCACATTATCCCCCAGTTTTCTCACCTCTCTAGAATTTCAGAATACTTCTAAACCTCTTCAGATGTACATGTTGTTCCCTCTTCAATCCAAATGAGAGTAAAGTTCCAATATTACCAGTTCTCCACCCTGACCTCCTTCCTTTGTATTAATTCTTCCTTTCATTCCCTGTTTCATGAGATAATTACTCCTTTTAACCTTTTCCTACCCAATTTTGTTTTCTAGAATCACCTTTATAATTTTAATTTTAATAAATTAATAAATATTAAAATAATTTTATAATATTTTTTTTATAATTTTGAGTGCTTTTCTATATATTTATGTATATTTGAGGGGATTAGGACAGCAAGTGAGTAATCATGGGAACTGAGTGAATCACACTGATTCTATCTTATGACTTAATTTTGGAGCTAGCACAATTCTTTTTCTATCCAATTATGGGTTCAGTCCATCTTTGGTCTTGTGGGAAAACATTATTCAATTGTAATAACTGGGAGAAAACCTTATTGCATTTTTTTTAACCTAGCCCTGCACGACTGGGAATCTGGACCACATCTACCTGTTGTTTAGAGACCCTTAACTAAAGACCTAGCTTATGCTGACCAGAAACTCAGTCAGATCCAAAGACTGATGCAAGGAGTTTTCTTGAAATTATATACCTTAAGTAACTCATATGTTTTATCTGAAAACTGGTCCCAAACTGATCAATACATTAATGCTTCCATGTTTCTTTGATTGTTTAATGCTTGAGGGAAAAGGTACACCTCTTCTCATTTCAGAGAACTGAACCTATTCACTCTCCTCCCTGTCCCAACTGGAAAAGTCCCTAATTTTTCATCCAATTAGAAATCACATTACTTAGTGTTGCATTGTTTCCTTTTAATAAACTAGTCTCATTTGAGTAATTGCTTTTAATGTAAAAGCATGTCTTCCTTTGTATTCCAACCTTAAGCTGAGGAAGGGCTAGTCCCAATTTGTTAGGGAACTGGCATTCATTGCTTAATAAATCAATACATTCAAAAGCTCAATCTTCGATTCCTCATTCATCTCATCTTTTTCTTACCACAAATGTCTCCTTCCTACCACAAATTTAAACACCTGTTTAAAATACAAGCTTCTTGAGGGGAGGGACTATTTCACTCTTCTCTTTGTAATTCTTTTTGGAGTCACTTAGTCAATGATTGTCAATTGATTGATTGCTTGAAAAGGCTTGATGATAATTGGATAGTAGAGGTGAGGGGCAAGCAAGAGCCTAAGATAACACCAATGTTACAAATGCGGTAGACTGAGCAAATGGCCATGTAGCTCACAGAAATAGTGAAGGCAGAAGTAATTTTAGATTTAATTTTTAATAGGTAAAAATATATGCCTAATTAAGGATTGTATAGTTTGATATATTGGTGAATATCTAGCAGAAATATCCTTTTACTAGTTAGAGATATGGGTCCTTGGTTTAATAGTGGCATTAGGATGGAAAACAAAGCTTTAGGAGTTGTCTTCAAAGAAATAATAGGTGAAAATGAAAGTGAATAAAATTTCCAAGGAAGAGTGTCCAAGTAGGGAACCTTAGGGAATGGCCTCATTAAAAAGCAAAAATAAGAACCAGGAAAAAAAGTAACAAAGAAAGAACAGTTAGAAAAAGAAAAGGTAAACTGAAAGTAAGATGTCTTAGATTGCAACAAATAAGAGCTTATCCAGAAAGAGAGAGTGACTAGAAGTATCAAATACTCCAGTTAGGTAAAGTAGTATGAAGACTTAATAATGGAAACATTGGATTTGATAGGTAGAATGTCATGAATGGTCCTTGAAAAAGGAATTTCACTGGTGTGATGGTGTTGGGGGGAGGAGAAACAGAGTGCAAAAAGGTTAAGGAAAGACTGATTATTGATGGAGTAGAAACACCAGATACAGACAAAGAGTTTCATAAACATTTAAGTAAATACATGTAGATTATTGCTATTGACTATTAATAACAGATCATTAAATTGTTAGAGAGAGATATGATTAATGATAATAATAATTTGTATTATAAACTTAACAATGAAGGAGAGGAGGTTTTTAAGAGGAATAGCAGTAGGGACCAGAAAAATCAAGGAAAGGTTTTATTTTAGGATTATGAACTTTAACATATTTGTAGTTATATGGAAAGGACTTTAAAGGAAAGAGACTGAATGAAGATGCATTCAAGTATATATGATAGCTGTAACAATCATTCCCTCTGCCATGTATATAAAGTAATGTGTTCACATTATAATATGTGCTCCACAACATAAACATAAAGAGAGATAAAGGGAATGAAATAACGTTAACTAGTTTAGATTCTCTACAGTACAAGGCCAGTAAATTTGTCTTTTTTCTGCATTTAATATGGAGTGGCCATGTTGGCAAAATAAGAAAACAAACAAAAGAACAAAATTATATAAAAGAATAAAAATGAAAATTAATGTATCAATAGGTATGTTTAAAACTCTAAAACTACTAGTGTTCAAGACAGTGATTCCTATTCAATTGAAAGGGGAGAGGGAGAGGGACAGAGAGAGTCAGTCAATGGGTATAATAGCCAGAGCTAGCCTTGGAATTAGAAAGGCAGGTTGCAGTCCTATTTCTGACATATACTAAGTATTTCTTCCTGGACAAATTGTTTAACTTCTTGGTGCCTCCATATAACTCTCTAATATCATAAATTACAAATAGTTGCTGATACATATCACTGGGAAAATTTTCCATACATTTTGCTGACTAGACCAAAAATAAATGGGCATTAATAGCAAAATCTGGTGTGATCTATTACAAGCAGGAACCACAAGTTTGTATGAGATGCATATATCTTACTTCGAAAAATATATATATTGCATTATATTTTGCCACTAACTGGCAGCCAGTCCAGGGGTTAATAGTAAGGGCCTCTTTCTCTGAGATCAAATAGATGTTTGTCATATGGAAGAGGTCCCTAAGCATCAGAAATTAGAGCAGAGGCAAAGGGCATCTAGGTGAGGTTGAGCAAATTATAGCCTCTCTGGGCCTTAAATCTCTCCTCTGAAAAATAGAGGATTTATATTGGATTATTGCTTTTGTCCTTTTCAACTCTGATATTTTCTGTGTCTGGGTTTCTTCTGGGAGGTCAGAACATTAAATTGGAGTCAAAAATGGGACAGTGAAATAATGACATCATGACAGATGGTCATCCAAAGCAGAAGATAGAAAATGCCAATATTTACTGACAATTTTGTATTAAATAGATATGATGGACCTGGAAGGATATCAAGAGTCCAAGGGGAAAATCAGAGCCAAAATGCCAAAGAAATTAATCAGAGTATGAAATGTCAATTTAGTCAGAGGAATGGTAGCTTGTCAAATCTGGAAAGTTTCACGAACTCTTACCAATATTACCTGGGGACCTTTTTGGTTCTTAAAGGGACAAGCATCTCAAATCTAGAATCTCATCACAATGTCCATGATTATGGTAGCAAGGAAGCATGGGCCTATGAAATAAGGAATAAGTTAGAGCAGCAGTACCTCTATGTATCCTAATTTATCTTAACACAAAAAGACTTAAGGGCCTCTTAAGAGCATAATTGTTGGTAAGATACCTTCATTTTTCATCCTTGTGAGCATCATTCCTTATTTTGACACGTTCTCCAGGAGGACTCAAGAGGAATATGTTTTATGGGGAGAAAAAAGTGGAATGATCAAAAAATTAAAAAAAAAACTTTGCATAGCTATGGCCTCATAAAGCTTAAAGAGTCTTTAGTAATCTTGGGAAACTCGAATTTCCCATTATCCCCTGCCACTGAATGGGTATTGGATAAATCGTGAACTATTCTTCACAGTGGGCAAATCTACTTCTCCTTTGCCTGCTAGCCATATAATTTGTTTTCTTCCCTAGTTAATGACAGAACTTGTCCCTATTAATCTTCATCCTGTCTAACTTTTGCCAAAAATAATCTCTGTGGAACTCTAATCTAGCTCCAGGGTTCTTAACCCTTTCTGTGTCATGGATATCTTTAGAAGTCTAATGAAGCCTATGGTGCCCTCCTTTAGCATGTTTTTAAATGTTTAAAATTTGATATTCAAAGGAGTGCTTTGTATGGTAGCAAAGACCTAGAAACAAAAAAGATCCCCAGCAACTGAGGAATGCCTAGACCAATTGTGATTCATGAGCATTATTAAAATGAAGTCAGATAAGCATAGAAGTAGAAACGTTAATGCAGCGATGGCTAGGAGGTGCAGGGAATAGAGCACTGGCCATGGAGTCGGGAGGATCTGAGTTCAAATCCAGACTCAGACACTTGACACACTTACTAGCTATGTGACCTGGGGCAAGTCACTTAACCCCAATTGCCTTGCCTTTCCCCCTCCAAAAAAATAATTGATGCAGAATGAATTAAGGAGAGCCAAGAAAATAATATATAAAATGATGTTAATGTAAATTAAAAGAACAAAAAGAAATGAAACTGAAGCTTGTATTGGGAGAAGAAATGACCTTCTTTGTAAGGATGGAGAAGGGTTATGATGTGAAATACTGCATATACTGTCAGGCTTGATTCTGTTGGTTAGGTTTGCTTCATTGCTTTATTCATATCTTTCAGTTTTATTCTTGGTTGTAAGGAATGACACTGTAGAGGGGAGGTGGAGGGATATAGTCAGAAATAAGAGTGATGTAAAGAAAATTTATCAGTAATTTCTTTTGAATATGACTATATTAGATAAATCTCTTATTAGAGTTTACTGTGTGCCAGGCTTGTGCTAAATACTGGGAGTACAAATACAAACATGAATATAGGTTCAAAATTCAGCTGTGTTTCTTGCTAGGTGACCATGCGAAAATCATTTCTCTCTTGTTTCTGAGCTTCCCCATCTATAAAAAGATGTTTGATTGTATGGTCTCAAAATACCCCTCTAGCTGAAAGATCTATGACTGACCCATCACTACTCAGCTAATAATTCTCAGAGCCAGGACTCAAAGCCAAGGCCTCTGACTCCTAATTCAGAAGCCTCTCTGCTAAAACAAGCTAGCATCATTGTAGCATTAAAAGTGGCATCAGTGTTTTAAATCATTAGTATTGTGGCTGCTACTGGTTTACCTTTGTCATCTCCATCTTCACTTAGTATTTTTGCATCAAGATTTTTGGTATATATTTTCAGTTTCATTTTTTTTCTTCTTCAATTAACATAAAAATTTTCATATCCAAAGTAGAACAGAGGTGATTAGGCATAAAACTATAAATCCCTATTGCATGCAACTAGCTTTGTTTTAAAGTATATGATAAATTCATTGCTCTACTTTCAAAGCTGTCTTACTTACCTGTGCCTTCTCAACTTCATTCTTTCCTCTTTTGTGCATTTCCTTTTAAATGCTTTGATGATCCCCTTTTCCTGCTTGACTTTCATTTTTGATATTACATCGTCCCCCATTCCTGCCCCCCCAAAATAATTTTGCCAGTGAAAAATAAAATCCTAGTAACAAGGAAGTAAATAAGATTACATATTGGCCAGGTATGAAAACACAGGTTTCATTTTTCATTTTGTCCTTCAACTCTCTGTCAAGAGGTGGGTAGCTTATTTTCTAAAATTGGTGCATTGGAATTGTGGTTTGTCATAATTTTGACCAATGTTCTCAAGCTTTTCAAAATTGTTTTTCCATACCGCTGCATTACTCAGGATATTCCTGTGCCAGACATCAGAGAAGGAAGGACAATTAGTTATTTCTAGATTTGGCACATGGCAGAGAGAGCCAAGTCACATCTGTATTCTTATCCTGCTTGTTTCAGATAGGAAGAGGAAGGGAGAGGTTTTCCACTCTAGAATCTGGAGTCAAGTTCCTTATTGAAACAGAATGATTATGGAAAGAAATGTTCTGGTTCACAGAAAGGAATAAAAATGATGTGAAAATTCTAGTCTTTTATGCAACCTTTTAATCTTGATGTTAGAAAGATGTATTTCTTTATGAATAGCTGAATAGCTGGTGATATTGCAATCTTTGTGATATTTGAATATGAAATGTTTTTAGTTAATTACATTCTGACTGTTCTACCTTCATGAAAAAGAAGATCAAAAACAAGCCTCCCCCCCCAAAAAGGATGACAGTTTGAGGGAATCAGAACTCAGAGTGTGCATGTGAAATCAAAAGGAAAACGAGAATTACAGAAAACTCGGTTCAAGGGAACAAGAAATGTTGTTGTTAATATTAAAGTTGATAATAACAGGCCTTGCTTTCTCCTACTGTTTTCAAGTTGCTCTTCTTTCCATTAAAATAGCTTTAACAGTAAAATTGAAAATGTTTTCATTTTAATAGCAAATCCTTACTTTTTGATTGCCAAAATGGTGTCTTTCTTACTCACAGTGCAGTCTAATGAGTAAAATGCAAAAGTAAAGGTCAGAAAAACTTATTCTTAATACAATTCTTTTATTCATTGTGTGACTTTAAGTAAGTTGTAAATTGTCAATATCTCAATTGTATCTCAGAAGGCATGATGGATGTGGTGGCGGTAATGGAGAAATAATACTATACTCTTTCCACATAATGGCTTTCCAGTGCTGATTAAGTTTAGAAAGTACAGGGTTGGTCCCACATAAAAAGTATCTTTGGCCATAAATATCACGACATGTTGCTTTTTAACTGAATAAAAGATCTTCTCCTAAACAGATAGCAGTTAGGGCAGACAAGCAGAGAGAGAGAGGATTTGCATGAAGGAGTAAGTATCTATAAACTGACCAGATTAGCCTTTAATTTGGATTTATCATTTTTGAAAGGTCCTTACAATGACCCTAAAGCTGTGGCTATGTTTGTATAAAACCTGGCAACAATCAATCATAGCTGATCTCACCAAAAACAGGTTCCCAGGGCATCAGGATTAAATTCTGTTAGGGAGGGATGGAAGCAGTCCCTTATCATTCAGATGAGTTTTCTCATGTATAGTTTTGTTTGTTTTTTGTTTTGTTGTTATTTTTCTGAGTCAATAATTTAAGCAGATGACCTCAAAATATATTTTGAAAAGAAGTAAACCCCCAAAGTTTCAAATCACTAAGTAATACAAGGTACATTGCTTTGAAAATAAGGTGCTCAGGTTATGGGCCTGTCTCTGCACTGGTTGACACTGAGGTCTAGCTTGGGTCATTCTTACACTCTATTCCTTAGTTTGCTCTCTTGTCAAATAAGTAGTTTAGACTGTATGCTCTTTGATGTTTCTTCTTTCTCCAAAATCATATGACTTTTATATGAAGGGGAGGACATATTTACCTCAGTTTCTTTTCTGTATCAATATACTGTTGCCTTCAAATGGGGAATATTTTTATATTAAAGAATAAACATGGGGTGGCTAGGTGGCATAGTGAATAGAGGAGTGGTCCTGGATCCAGGAGGACCTGATTTCAACTCTGGCCTCAGACACTTAACACAAAAACTAGCTGTGTGACCTTGGGCAAGTCACTTAACTCCAATTTCCCTGCCATCCCCTCTCAAAAAAGCAAAAAATAAAAATAAATAAAAATAAAAACTTAAAATGAAAGATAAAAAAAAAGAATAGACACACAAAACTCCTCATCTGGTCCCTTATCGTGACCTGAAGATAGTGGGGATCCCTTAAAGGCTATGTCTGCAAAGTCTAAACTGAAGCACATATTTGTCAAGCTGGCAAGGTTTTGAACACAGGCCCAGCAGTAGTTTGATATACATATCAATGGAGAGAGTACCTACTCCCCCCAAACTTGAAGATTTTCAAAGTATCAAAGTATGATGGTCTCTAGAATCCACAGAGCAGTTGTAATGATAACAATTCTGGGCTGATAGAAAAGCTTATATGGGGCCTCCTGATATGTTATCAAATTCACATTTAGTACTATCAATGAAACTGATCTTTAAAAGGTCCTTGCAGCTCTAAATGCTTTGATTCTGTTACTTCCTTTGACATAGATCCCATATTGTTGTTTTATGGTCATTTTTCAGCCATTTCTGACTCTTTGTGTCCCCATCTGGGGTTTCCTTGGCAAAGATACTGAAGCGGTTTGCCATTTCCTTCTCCAGTGCATTTGACAGATGAGGAAACTGTGGCAAATAGGGTTGCGACTTGCGCAGGGTATCATATAACTAGCAAATGTCTGAGGCCGTATTTGAACTCACAAAGAAGGTTCTTCCTGACTCCAGACACAAGATTCTATATGCTGCATCACCCAGCTATCCTAGAAAGGCCATACAAGATAACAAGCATTTCAATGACCTCATTGTAGCATCCTAGGATGATAGTTCTAGAGTTAAAATGGGTGTTAAAGGCTATCAAGACAAATCACATTATTTTACAACCATGGAAAATAAGACCCCAAAAAGCTTTAATGACTAGCCCAAAGTCATACAGGTAGTAAGTAACAATCAGTAAGTAACTCGGGTCCTCTGACTTCAGAACTATTGATTTTTTCTGTTGTACTATATTGTTGTTTGCTGCAACATAGAAAACAAAGAGGCAATAAGGAACAATTTGTGATGGTCCAATAGCCTAAAAGGGCACCCTGCCTATAGCCACAGAAGATCAGTGTTAGGAGAGACCTCAGTGATCATTTAACCTATTCAAATCAAGAGACTTTTACTAAGTTGTCTGCTGTATATATTAGACATTGAAGATAATGTATATGTATAGCCACTGAGCATACAAAGAACAAAGAAGGCAGGGGAGAGGAGAGGAAGGAGGGAAGGGTAGGGGAAGGGAGAGAGAAGGAAAGAATCCCTAACTTAAGAAAGGTAGAGTTCTAATGGAGGAAATGAACATAAAGTATTTACCAAAATAATTCAAAATAATCTCCAGAGTGAGTCAGTGTCAATAATTGAAAGGGCAAGAGAAAAATCTCACATATAAGGTGACATCTGAACTTCACTTTAAGGGAAGTCAAGATTCCATGAGACAGATGTGAGGAGGGAGACTGTTTCTGACATCAAAGACCACTTGTGCATAGCTATAGAGGCAGGGGATGGAATATCATATATATGGATCAGTCAATATGCCAGCTCTACTGGAACATAAAGTACGTGAAAGGGAGTAATATGAAAAATAATTAAAAATAAGACTGGAAATGTTAAAGAGAGCAAGACAAAATTGTCATGTTTTTTTTTTTTTTTGTTCTTGTTGTCATGTCCAACTCTTTGTGACTGCATTTGGGGGTTTCTTGCCAGAAATACTAGCATAATTTGCCATTTCCTTTTCCAGCTGATTTTACAGATAAGAAAACTGAAGCAAATAGGGTTATTACTTGCCCAGGATCACACAGCTAGTAAGTGTCTAGTGTCAGACTTGAAATCAGGAAGATGAGTCCTTTTTACTCCAGACAGCATTCTATAGGCTACATCATCTAGCTGCCCCAGATGCAATGTGGAGGTCTTTAAATGACAGGCTAAAGAGTTTATATTTTATCTTACAGATGTGTGTGTTTGTGTCCATGTGTGTTGTGTATAGTAATAGTGTATAGTATGTAGGGTAGCATAATAATCAGTGAAATACCCAGGTAGATGAGTCATATCTACAATTTTCATATACAGTGGCTACAATAAGAGAAAATTCCAATAAACTGCAAAATTAAATGCCTTGGGCTAAATTCTATTGGTGGATAGAACTATTTTCCCTCCTTTATACATATATATGTATGTATGTATATATATATATATATATATATATATATATATATATATATATATATGTTGGTTCCTAGATGAGCAGGAATCTCTTGGAGGTGAATTCATTGTTGTTTTTTAAGATGTAAATTCTTCTGCCATTATTATTTGCTGGGCTCAGAGTTGAAAGGGATTTCAGATGCTATCTAGTCCAGTTTGTACTCAAGTATCTCCTCAATAACATAAAGAGTAAGTGGGCATCCAGTAGTTTCTGGAAGGATAATGAGAAAAGATATGAAAGCTGGTTTGAGGAGGGGGTGGGGTTTACTGTATTTAGACAATTTCCCTAACATTTAGAGTTCGTCTGAGAAAACAGTCCTGACTTTGAATTAGATTTGGGATCAAACAAATGCAATTGCTCATACGTGATGATAAGCCCCCAACGAAGATCTCATAAAGGAATTCAAAGAGCTTTGAGAACCTTGACTCTCTCTCTCTCTCTCTCTCTCTCTCTCTCTCTCTCTCTCTCTCTCTCTCTCTCTCTCTCTCTCTCTCTCTCTCTGTGTGTGTGTGTCTCTCTGTCTCTCTGTCTCTCTGACTTATAATGTCATTGGTGTGAGGAACTTCAGCTAAAGAAATGTTCTCTGTCTCTCTGCAACACAGACCAATACCTTCTCTGAAATCCATAGTATTAGAGGATACCCTGGGGCATAGAGAAATTAAGTGATGCCAGGATCACCAAGCAGAAATGTTACTTGAACCATGGCCATCCTGAATTCAAGGGCAGCCCTCTACCCATTTTCTCACTCTGCCTCTCAGAGACAAATAACATACAATGACACAGAACAGATATGGGAGGAGAGAGAGGGACAGAAACAGAGACAGAGACAGAGCAATAAATATATATAGGTAGAGATAAGAACCAAAACATTTCTAATGAGGAAAATAATATTTCATTGTCTCAGAGATCTAGGACATCAGCTTCTCAGAAACTGGATTCCTCCACTGACACAAATCACAGCTATGCCATTCCCCAAAAATGAATAATAACTAAAATTTGAGTTTAAAATAATAAAAAAAATAATTTGATCCCAAATCTAATGGATATGGCACTTTAATGTTTGTAAAGCACTTCATGCATATTGTTTCATTGGATCCTCCCAACACTCCTTTATGGTAGATTATACCTATTTTAAAGATGAAGAGACTGAAACAGAAAGAGGGAAAGTGATTTGCCCAGAGTCACTGAGTTTGTTAGTATCTGAGACAGTTCAAACTGATATCTTCCTAATGACAAATGGAGAACTCTTTCTGCTCTACAGGGCTATCTCCTGGAATTGCCATGGCTCGAAAATCAGCTTGCTGCCAGTCTCCTGGTAATGAGCCTTTCCGAGCTGATCCTCAAACCATAATCAGTGAGTATGCACATAATGCCTTTCCTACCAGCCCTTTTCTCAATCCTTCTTGACTGCAGCACGGCTGATGACCCTCTTCGTGATGCTTTCCCCTGACTTCATCACGTTGCTCTCTCTTGGTTATCTCCCTGCCTATCTGACAATTCCTTCTTTTTCTCCTTCGCTGAATCTTCATCAGTGTCATGCCCACTAACAGTGAGAGTCACCCCAAAGCCTTTCCTGGGGCCTCTTCTCTATATATACTATTTCACTTGATGATCTCACCAGCTCTCATCTTTTTAATTGTTGCTTCTTTACAGTTATTTCTCATATCTATTTGTACAGCCACACCTCTTTCCCAATCTCTGGTCTCACATCTTCAGTTATTTTGTAGACAACTGGAACTAGATGTCTCCTAGACATCTTATGTTTCACATGTCCAAAACTGCATTGTTTTATCTTTTCCCAAAAACAATCCCTTCTTCCTAATTACTATATTAATGTCCAGGGATCATCATCCATCCTTCCAGTCACCCAGGATCAAATCCTAAGTGTTATCCTTGACACTACACTCTCACCCTCTACAATCCAATCAGTGATCAAGTCCTTTGCAACATCTGTCATATGTACCGTTTTCGCTTCTTTGCCACTATAATCAGCCTGGTTCTGGACCTCATCAGTTAATGCCTGGGTTATTTCATTATTCTATTTGTCTCTTTGTTTCAAGTTTCTCCCCTCTTCAATCCTTCATCCACTCAGCTGTCAAATTAATCTTCATAAAACATGATCTGATCATAGTTCTCTCACATTCAGTAAACTCCAATGGCTCCCTATTACCTTCACCTTGCATTTGCTTCCCTTCCCAGTTTCAACTATATGGAAGATACATGGATAAGTTCAATACTTCTAAACTCGCCACATGCTGCCAGCTTAACTGTTGATTGACTCTACCTCTCTTAGCTCCTCTCCTCTCTCTTTGAAGGCTAGAGGGCAACATATCAAACTCCTCTCAATTTCTCTCCATATAGAAGGCAGAAACTGGATTCTCAGATCAGTGCATATTACATTCCTTGCTCTATCTGCTTTTATGTCCATGGAACAAGGCACCCCTGGTATCTCGTCCCTTCCCCCCAACC
The DNA here is from genome assembly GCF_028583685.1 of Petaurus breviceps papuanus. Lineage (NCBI taxonomy): Eukaryota > Metazoa > Chordata > Mammalia > Diprotodontia > Petauridae > Petaurus > Petaurus breviceps. The sequence goes on along the minus strand of NW_027186304.1, from coordinate 9,382,367 downwards.
CTCCATTCTCACTTTCCTGCCTCTTTTTGTGTGTTTTCTCTTCCTTTAGATTGTAAGGTCATTGATGGCAGGAACTTTCTTTTTATTAATTGCATCCCCAGTGCTTAGCACAGTGCCTGGCTTAATAAACGTTTATTAGATAGGATTGGACCAAATTTAAAATCCTCTGTTTGACTTTCAAAGACCTTTATTAACTGGCCCCTTCTGATCTTCCCAGATTTCTTCTATCTTAACCCCCTTCCACATATTATGCAATCTAGTGACAATGGACTCCTTGCTGGTCCTCAAACACATTCTATCTCCACAATCTGAGCGTTTTCACTGGCTATTCTAGTGAATGGCTAGGTGACCCAAGCTGATAGAGTGCTGGGCCTAGAATCAGGAAAACCTGGGTTTAAATCTGACTTCAGACACTTACTAGTTTGGCAAACCTGAGAAAGACACTAAACCACTTTTGGCCTCAGTATTATCAATTGTAAAATGGGGATAACAGCACTTTACCTCACAGAGTTATCATAAGGATTAAATGAGGTAATATTTACATAGTTCTTCACACAATATCTGACACAGGGGAGGTACTTAATAAATGCTTCCCTTCCCTTCCTTCCTCTTCCCTGTTCCCTGTGCCTAGAAAGTCCACCTTTCTCATCTCTACCTCCTGGTTTCCTTCAAGTCTCAGCTACAGTCCCAACTTCTGCAACAAGTCTTTCCCATTCCTCTTTAATCTTAAAGACTTCCCTTTGACATTCCTCCCAATTTATCCTGTGTATATTTCCTTTGAAAGTAGTTATTTATATGTTGTCTTACCATTACACTGTGAACTCCTTGAAAGCCTGGACTGCTTCTGCTTTTTTTTTTCTCTTTTTGTATTCTCAGCACTTAGCACAGTTCTTGGCACATGATAGATGCTTAATAAATAGTAGCTGACTGATAAGGCCAGCCCGAGGTGCTTACCTTCCATGCCCAGCACGACATGTACCACATAATGTTACTCCTCCATTCTTATAACTACAAGGAAAACAAGATTGCTGCATGGATTTCTCCTGCCTACCGACCTCAAATGGTCTGTATGAGGAAAGTGTTTCATAAACCTTAGACACTAACTGTGGGAACTGGGGCAAATAATTTAACTTTTATCTGACTATTTACCAATCTGTCAAATGGGGATAATAATAGTACCTATTTCCCAGGGTTGTTGTGAGAATCAAATTGGATAATATTTGCAAAGCACTTTGCAAACCTTAAGTGATATATACATAATAGCTAGTAGTAGTAATATTCCCAGACTAAAAGTGTTGTACTAATAGAAATTGTTACTAATCATATACATTCCAGGAATCTATCTAATGTATAACTTAGAGGGCTATCTTTTAGTTCCATAATTCTTCCAGACCTGGGACGAGGAATTTTGGCTACAACTACCCATAGTTTCATTGACAATTTCTAGCATTGACAACACTGAAGTAATTTTAGAGATGTTTCAAGATTTCCTGTTATGATTGATAAGTATCCCTTAAAAGAATAAAGTATAGTTCAGAGTAAAAACATAATAACTCATGCTATCTGAGACATATTCACATTCCTCTCAAGACACTCTTACTTAGAGAAGATGGGATGTTGCCAGGTAAATTTGCTTTAGAACTAAAAAGCAAAGTAGTATTTCTTTGACAATCTTATTCAAAATCTAAATTTAAAGTCAGAAATATAATCTCAACCCATATCTCTATACATTTGGGGGGATAAGGTTAGGCATAAATAGAAAACAGAAACAAATCGCACTTATTCACTGAGTAGTTATTTTCACAGTAAAAAAAAAAAAAGAAAGAAAAAATGTTCCTAAACATTACAAATTAATTTTAAGCTATTACCTTCAAGTGACATGTTAATCTATGAGCTAAATCATAAGGAGCTATGCCTTAAAAAGATCACAATATCAGTCTAGGCTTGGAAAGGATGTGAAAAATTATCTGCCCCAACCTTCTTATTTATTTTATGGAGAAGGAAACTGATACCAATCCATGGTTAGTGATTTGTCTGAGATAATCTGCATTTAGTGCAACTTGATATCTTCATTAGTTAATTTATTAAAACATTTGAAGAATCCACTTTATTCAATTAAATACAAACTAAAATATTTTTTAAAAAGTAGAAGCAACTTATACTAACAGCAAATTTTCTAAGAAATTTTCTTCTTTTCTTAGACCTCTTGCAAACAAACATGTAAACAATAATAATAACAACATATTTCTTTCTTAGGCCTATCATATATTTTCTACCACACCCTTTGAGACATAATGGAGATGTATTTCCCTTTACTATTGACTTCAAGTACAGCATACATATATGTCCATGCTTGTTTTCTCCTAGTAAATCATTAGTTCATCAGAGTAAATTGATCAGTTTTGACAAATAGCTCTAGCAAGTAACTGAGGGCAAAGATGATCCAAGGGTGGTCAGAGGAGACCCTTAGCAATTCATGAGTAATGTGCTTACTCAAAGGAATGACTACTGAGTTGTTAAAGTCTTAATATTATCTCCACTTTTAAAATTTCATATCAGAAAGATATATTTCTTTCCAGAATACCCTGCTAAGTCTGATGTGCTATTTGCATATGAAAAGCCTCTATTTAATTATATTCTGCCTAGTATACCTGCCCAAAATAGAAGATCAAGGGGAGGTGGAGAGGGAGGGAATGGAAAGGACACTAGAAAATTAAAAGATACATATAACATCAAAGCAAGGAGCAGATCAGGGGGAGGAGCAGATTGGAATAACAAGAAAAGCTCCGGTAAGAAAGACGGCATGTTGGCAGACCCATATTGGTTCCATCACTGTTCCTCATTTTCAACTCACTAGAGCCTAAACCAGTTTCTTTTCTAAAGCACTAAAATGAGAATGTCTCTGTATGTGACAGAATCATAAGACCTGATTTCTACGTTTAAGGTAAATTTTGGCAAGTGACAGTTTCATTATCTACTCTGCTTTTGTCAGACCCCATCTAGGATATGGTGTTCTGTTCTGGGTGTAATGTGTTAGGAATGATATTGATGAGCTGGCGTGGCTCCAACAGAGGGTGACCAGGATGGAAAGGGGGCTAAAAATCGTTCTGTAGCGACGTTTTCCCACTGGTTGGAATGGTTAGAATTATTTAGCCTAGAGAAGAGAAGATTTAGGGGGGAAGTGTTATATCTGTCTGTCTTCAAGTATTTGCAAAGCTATGATATAGAAAAAGGGTTAGATTTGTTCTATTTTGAATCAGAAGGCAAATCTGGATTATATGGATGAAAGTTACAAGGATTCATGTTTGTTATTGTTGCTGTTGCTGTTGTTTCCACCAATTACTGCTATCTGAAAAGGACTGAACTACTTAAAAAATAAAGTTTCCTGTCCCTATCACTGCTCAAGAGGTAGTCAACTTCCTGTCACGTATTAAAAGATCGTAGATTTCGAGCTGAATAATACCTCAGAGGCGATCTGGTCTCATCCCTCATTTTACAGATGAGAAAAATGAGGCCCAGGGAGGTTAATTGACTTTCCCAGATTCACATAGGTCATCAGTGAGATTTAAAGCTAACCAACTACCTTTCCCCTGTACCACTTCTCTTCTCAAAGGAGATTGATTTTCCATTCACCCAGATGGATGTTCAACAAGATGATCGTGAGCTCCCTTCTGACCTTTAGATCCTGTGCTTCCCTACAACTATATGCCTACCAAGTTGTAGGCTAATAAAACAGAACAGTATTCTATTAAAACATAAATGAACCATCTCAAATTCAGGAGAGGATAAAGAATTCAGGCAGCTTCTCACAACAGAATTCATCCATCTGCCTTTCCTACCCTATCATTCAGAATTCCCCCTCCCCATTTCCCCAGTAGCTCACAGCCAATACAGAAATTCACATTTATCAAATCCATATGAACCTACAAATGGTTTTTGGAATAGATCCCTCTTGCTACCATTTGTGGCTCTATAAACTGAATTAAGCAGTAGCCACTGAGGATTCTGGGTTCCATTCATTGTTTACAGTTCTTAGCTGACCACTGAATGTATAGACATAAATATAAATGGATCACACCTGACTGTGTGGTTCATCCAGGATGGAACGGTTGACAAAGGAGTTCACCTATATTTCAAGGAAATACAGGAGACAAAAGAAATATATGCAAATGGAGCTCCCAACTCTTTTATTTTTCTGGTTAATATCTAGACAATCCTAGTGATATTTGTAGAAAGCCAATTTTGCCTATCATTTAGTTCATTGGCCCTTTAAATTTCTTCAAGGGGGAATCTCTGAGATCTGTTTGTCACTGGCACCAATGCAAATTCTGAAAGCTGAAAGAATAACTAGAGAGGAGCTACGATGCTGAGCACACCTTAGAGAAATAAGCAATAGCTTATTCATACGCTTATACCCATGAGAGAAGACAGCACTAGAAACACTCTGCAGGCATGTACTTAGCATTGCAGTTAAACTGCTCTCCTTCTTGCTCTTTGCCAAGAAGAAATTACAGGCTTGGGTAAAAAGGAATGCAACTCTATTGCTGCTTATCTGTGATTGGTCTAGACTGCTCCTTCAGACATACCAAAGGAGGTCACTTATGTACAAAATGGTTTATTCCATGTGTAGCAGACAGGAAAGAGTCATGGTACCAGAGAATTCCTGTTATCTGCAGCCTCTGTGAATCCATTTTGTGCCTATGTGGGGGGGGGGGGGGAGAAGGGGAGGCTAGACTTCAGCCATGGCAGCAGGGATACTGGGCAGAAGCTGATAGTTCTGTTTCTTCTCAAGTCTTTCTAGTTCTTTCTGAAGGCTTATTTTAGCTTCAATGCTGTTTGTATGATTAGGTATTGGCTGTCAGTGGTGGAGGAAAAGGGAAGTAACAGGATCTGAAAGGACAGAGAGAAGGGAGTGCAAATTTTATCTTCAACCTCAGAGAATTCAGAGGGAAGTGTTGACCATGAAGAGGGCATATTCAGCCTATATTCTCAGGTAGGGAAGAGGCCCCAAAAGCATAATTCATATTCTCTTTTGATCAAGGGTATGTACTCTGTACTTGATCTTATCTACCATATTCTTTATCAACAGAGAAGACAGAAACCACAAATCAAATAGCAAAATATTTTACTGGAACAAAATAGCAAGGAAAATATCAAGGTGAAATGGAGCCATGGAATAGCTCCTGTCTCCCTCTGTCCATACCTGAGTACACAATTTCTACAGGTTTATATATCAGTGGGGAAGGGAACATATCTCTGAAAGAATTCACTAGAGCAGAGCTCTGTCTGGTGTGTGTGTATACATGTATATATGCATGCATATACATGTGTATATGTGTATATATATACATATATATACATGCATGTATACATAAATATATCCTACCTATGTCTATATGACTCCACCACTTGTAACTCCTTGGCATGGTCTAGGGACTCTATTGCTTCTCTGTCTATCTCCACAACCATTCCCACTGAAATTTCAAAGTTTACTGTTCTGCAGTTCTACTAATATATTTGCCATTTGCTGGTGCTCCTTTATCTATTGCTTTTCTCCCTGCTCTTTGGCCCTTACAACCAATATTTGCTGTTGCCCTACGTCTACAACTACTGTCTGACCATTTCTGTCATTGCTGCCTCCTTGGGGAAGTGTTATCATTCTTTAAGTGTGAGACTACCAGGACCATAAGTCTTGTAAGAGGAAATGCATTTACAGGTCTGTCAATAAACAATTGCAGGGGTGGCCAGGTGGCGCATCAAGTAAGAGTGCCGACCCTGGCATCAGGAGACCTGGGATCGGTTCCGGCCTCAGATACTTGGCAGCCACACAAAAATAACTGTCCATGTAACCTTGAGCAAGTTACTTAATTCCAATTGCTTTAAAAATAAAATAAAATAAACAATTACTTCAGCATCTACACTGTTGACACACAAAAGAGATCACTCATGTAAACATGTAGGTCTCCTCTATCTCTTTCTTCCTAGTTGAGACGCTTAACTCCTACTTGATTTAGTATCATTCAACTTGATTCACCCTTTCATCACACCTTTCTTTCATGGTTTGCATCTCCCATCGAATCTACTCATCCTGGAGATAATAATTTGTACCTTTTTCCAACTGTTTTTTCATCTCTTGTCAAGTTTAACAGTAACTAGCAGGTAACTTCATAAATGTTATTTACTGAAGCTCCAGTAAGCTTCCAAATCAGAGAAAATACTAGAAACATTAAGAACACAGGGTGAAAGACAGAATTGGCAAACTCTGTCATGAGTTTATATCACCCTGGAAAAGTTCCCTGTTTCCTTCACATATTCTATTTGAGGCTTTATGATATAGGATTAGATAGAGCACATTTTACTCTGTGTGTGGGGGGGGAGGAGTTGGGGGTGTGTAATGGTAATGTAATTTGAATTTGAAGATCCCTTTGTGTTGGCACAGGTAGCAGGTACTTAGCATGTAGAAATTGATGGAGCCTCCATTGGGGAAACAGAAGGTATGAACTCGTGTCTCCTGTTGCTGACTAACAGGAAGGTGCTGGCTGAAACAGGAAGCTAATGCTGTGTGTATATAAGCAAGGCCCCAGAGTGGCAGAGTTAGACATTCTTGGAGGAGGCTTGGTGGAGTCAGAAGCTGCTGCCTCCGGGGAGACTGAAGAGGAAAGGTACCCAGAGGCTGGAGAGAATGATTTTTTATTTGGAGAATCTGGATGAAGTGATTTTGATTCTGGGAACCAGCTGAAACTTCTGCTGAGTCCGGGTTCCAGCCAGAGCTGCCAAAGACTGAGGAAGCATGACTGTGATGCTGGTACTTTTTATGAACCTGTTTGTGGGTTTGTTAAGCTTTGTCTTCCCAGGAACAGAGACTGTGAGGGATTTGAGATGGATTGGACACTGTGAGCTCCAATGTGGAGCAGGAACTGCACAGAGAGCTGGACAAAGACCTGGGATCTGTCTGCCTTTAAACCCAGGTGACAATTTGGTGAATCCAGATAGGATCTGGGACCATGGAAGGGGATCCAGGGAATCCAAGAAACCACCCTGAGTCAAGCTGAAAGAAGACTTTACTTGGATACTGTGTATTGACTGAAGCATTGTAAATTTACTAGTGACCTAGGGGTGGAGGGTATGTGTATTTTCTAATGATTGAATAGCCAATAATTAAGAATGATTGATTGACTAAATGATTGTTCTTAGTGATTGATGACTGAATAAGTAATTGATTTGTAACCTAGTATGCCCCAGAAGTGGAAAACTTTTACTATTGTACTTTGGGATTGAATTAAGGATTTGGGGAATGCTTGAGTTACTAAATGACTGTTCTTTGTTCAAAACTTTGTGACCACTGTAGTGGAAACTATGTGGCCATTTTCTGTAATAATTTGTAATATTGTGAATGTTGTACTCTGACTTACTGTGAATGTTTTGCTTTGATTTGTTAAAGAATAGAGTGTTCACTATACTGTTAATAAGAACCTTAAAACTGTTCACAGTAGCATTCTTCTGGAAAGCTGCTCATGCATGGCATTACAGTGTGTGTGTGAGAGATAGTTCTTCTGATTGAGGATAAATTTCTCTATATTTCTATGGGCAAGGGCAAGAACTTGAAGAAAAACTGATCCTAATGGTCTATAAGGTAGTAATGTAACCTACAGACACTATTAGTACATGCATGTCATATAAGCATTTCTAGGATCCCCCCCATCCCTACTCTATGCCTGGGAAAGTGAACATTTCTTCACACTACCTCACAGTCACACAATTCATACAGTCAGTTGAGGGCTATATCTCTCCTACTATATCAAATGATTAGTTAGTTTGGTGGTAATGTTCAGTCCTTTCAGTAGTGTCCAACTCTCTGGGACCCCATTTGGGGTCTTCTTGGCAAAGATGTTGAAGTGGTTTGCCATTTCCTCCTCCAGCACATTTTACAAATGATAAACTGAGGCAAACAGGATTAAGTGACTTACCCAGGATCACATGGCTAGTAAGTGTGAGGCCAGATTTGAATTCAAGAAGATTAGTTCCTGATTCCAGAGCTGGCACTCTATCCATGGCACCATATAGATGCCCAGTTTGCCATTACTAAGGCCAGAATTATAGGCCCCTCCCATAATGGAAGACAGTTTGTCTTATTTTTTCCTAGCCTATAGATATCACTTAGTGTTGGCCTTAGGCAAAATCTTGAAGTGAAATCCCCTACCTTTCCCTTTCTATGCTTCTAGTCTTCCACATCAGACGCCAAGTTTCCTTACTTAGCCACCTTGCTACCCAAGGACCCTTAATGATGACACCTTACCTAAGTGTGTCTACCTCACTGGTCAAATTTCTTGTCATCATCTCTGTGACAAGGGTAACTGCTTATGCTTAATTCTTTCAGGGCCTGGTACTTGCATAAACAATATTTCCACTCAAAGAAATGATTACTTAGGTAGGACACTTGAAGCATTAAAGCAAATAAATATTTCAGGAAATTTTGTGAAGGCTTTCATTGTTCTTCCAATGTCACTTCAAAGGTGGTAGTCTTCTCCACATATTTGTAAGTACAACTGCTTCCTGTTCACTTTAACTGACTATTCCAGCAAATATAATTTAGGCAAGATATAAGAGTAGATTTGAAACACCAAAAATATCATCTTCTAGTACACAAAAAATAAAATCTTGCATCAACTGTATGCCTTATTAACAGTGGATCAATTGGATTATATCTATATTCAAAGAACATATATTTTTTAGATTGTCTAAAATCCTCATGTAAATGTGAGACTCTCTTAAAATTGTTTATATTAACTTTCTCAAACTCACAACAGCAACAACAAAAAGTAAAGAATATTAACTGGAGGGGGAAGAACTATTGACTTTGAAATTGGCAGCTCTTTGCCTTCATCTTCAGTAATTCTTTTTACTCTGAGTGTTTGAAAAAAGCATCAGGTTTTCTCTAGCCAATTATACCATAGCCATTGTATAATCTGAGTGCTTCTATGATACTAGATAAATAATATATCTCTCAGAAATTTCATCACATTCTTTCAGACATTGGATTGATCTATTAACATTTAGGAATGAGGGGGAAAATGGAACTTTAAATGTGATATGAGCCAAAATAGATTGGGCTATAATGTTCATAAGATTGAATCCTATTGAATTTAAGATATATTTGTTTTATTATAATGGTGTAATAGAATTATTTTCCTCATAAAATAAAAAAATGCATACCGTGTATGTGATTTTAGATATAGTTTTAGAAAATACTTTGTTTTTATTGATAAATATCCTTCCCAAAATCTGATGGGAGCTACTTCAGATGAAATTTCAAATAGGTCAACCAGTGGTGCTATATCAGTTTTTGGGCTGAATTGGAATTAGGAGTTGTAATAGTTGTGGCTTGAGAAGTCTTACTCAGAGGAGAGATCTTTCCCACTTGTCTTTCCCTCTAATGTATTTAGATGATATTTAAATGTCTCCACAAGACTAGTGGGAGCAGGGGAAGATCAGTTTTATTGCCTTTATCAATACCAACTTGCTCTGAAGGCCTAAGAAATTGTGATACTCATGTCATTCTAATCAGAAATCATTTTTAAATTTCTAGTGCATTTTTGCATTACTCATTCTTCATTTCAGATTTTTTCCCCAACTAAATGAATAACTTTATTATTATAGCAAGTAAAAAGTCTTCTTTGTGGTGTATATTGTATCTGTGACTATTCAAAAAAACATTGCTGTAAATTGGAAAGGATCGTAGACATTATTAATTACAAATCTCTTGATTTATAACTGAGGAAACTGGAGTCTACAGAGGTAAAAATATCTTGCCCAATGTCACAGAGCTAGTAAATGACAAAGATAAGACTTCTGATTCCAAACCCAGTGATGTTTCTACTGCAATGTAGGAATTTTCAAACAAATGAGTACAAAGCCAAGCGTGCACAGCTCCCCAGAGGACTGCTTCTGTGAATAGCTTTAAGGTTCTGATCACATAGTATAGTGAACACTCTATTTATTCAGCAATAAACTAAGGCAAAACATTCACAGAAACCAAAGTTCAGCATTCATAATGACATGACATAACAACTTATCACTGAAGTGACCATATCGTTTTAAACAAAACATATCATTCAGTAAGTTCTTAACTCAATTGTCCTTAAGGAGTAATCCTCCTTAAGGGACACAAAGTACAAAAGTCAAAGTTTTCCCACCACTAGGTCACACTGTCCTAATCTTTCAAAAAGTCTTCTTTCTTCTTGATTGGAGATTAGTTTCCAATCATCCTTAACTCATTCATCCTTAAGGGGTATAAGGTCCAAAGTACAAAGTTCTCCCACTCCTACCTAGACCACAGTAAATCATGATCTTCTCAGTCATCACTAAGTACCCAAGGAGAAGTCTTTTCATCTTGGATTGAGTCTGGTTCCCAGATTGCATGTGTCCAGCTCTTGCCTGAATCTACCCAAACATCACCTGGATTCACAGGCAGGCAGTTCTCAGCTCCCCATCCCTTCCCTCATACAGTTCCTCATCCAGCTTCTGTTCCATATTGAAGCTCACAGTGTCCAGTGCCCCTCAAGTCCTTCACAGTTTCTATTTCTGGGAAGATAAAGCTTAACAGAGCCAAAACAACATTCATACACATTGCCGACACAATCATCAATTCACTATCTGCCTGTAAAATTAACACAGATACACAAACAAGGTCTGAGAAATCAACACAAATCATAAGCATAGAAATTAAGACAGACCCATAAACAAGGTCTGCGAACCCAACACACATCATCAGAAGCCCAGGCCCTCCTAAACCCTATCCCAGGACTTGTGTCCTGGAAATAGAAAATACTCTTTCAGAGCTTCCAGTAAGGCCCTTGGCTTCTATACAAAGTATGACAAACACAAATCAACACAGACCAACAGAGTGCCAGCCACCACAAGCGTTCCCTTCTCAGCTCTGCCCTGTCCCAGCTGTGCTGGAGCTTTTTATCTGTCATTAGCTCCTCCCTGTTCTGCCCACCTCTTATGTCCTTCCTGTTTCTGTCTTTGGCAAACCCCTCCCATTGTGGGAATCACAGGGTCTGTTTCTTAACAAAGACTCGATACAATCAGGGTAAGATTCAAGGATGCTTGAACTGAAAGAAGGTTCTGCGTACTTCTTTGCTCGCCATTACAATGAGTTATAGTGATATTAATACCCAACCTTTGTGGTCAGGGGAGATTAATAAATGCTTATTCTCCTTTCCTTGTAAACACAAAGTTCACAAGCTGAACAACAACAACAAAAAACTGCATTCAGATTAAAAAAAAAAACCTAGAAGTCATAACAAAGATCAGACTAAATAATATCACTTTCTAGCTCTGCTTTTTTAAAGTGATATTGTATTTTTGTTAATAGATAGTGGTTTTACATCATTTTCAAATATATCCCCATGTTCTTCCATATCCAGGAGGCAATCAGTTGTAATAAAGTATATAGACACATACATATATATGTATATGTATATGTATGTGTGTGCATGTGTATATATAAAGAAGAAAAGGACTGGGAAGGCTAGGTAGCACAGTAAATAGAGCACTGGCCCTGGAGTCGGGAGGACCTGAGTTCAAATCCAGCCTCAGACACTTAACAGAAAAAACTTAGCTGTGTGACCTTGAGCAAGTCACTTAACCCCAATTGCCCTACCTTCCCCCCCTTGAAAAAGCAAAAAAAAAAAAGAGAGAGAGAGAGAATTGGAGAAAACTAAATAACACATCAACCATATCCAACAGTAAATTCAACATTCCATGTTAATAATCCTCAACTCTGCATTGAAGGGAGGGAGATGGATTATTTCAACTTTTTTCTAGGATCAAATTTGGTTATTATAATTAGGCAGAATTCAATTTCATTTTTTTATTGTTGTTGAAGTGTTCCCTCTTTTTAAAAAACTTTTTTTTTCTCCAATTATATGTTTAAAAAATGTAACATTCTTTTTTGAAGTTGTTCTTTCTAGTACATTTTTGTAGTCCTCATATTCTTTTCTTAGCTCTACTTAATTCACTCTAAATCAGTTCTTACAGTCATTATGACCTGATTAGAAACAGGACTTCCACCTGGCTCAGTACCCACTGAGTTACCAGTTTTTCTGATCTTGTCAATTACTGGACTTTTTATCATCACACAATACAAGTCATTTAGTCATGCATGGCCAGAAATTGGATTGATTCCTCAACTCTTCCACATAGTCACTTATATTGAAATGAATTGCTTCAATGACTGCCCCATCAAAATCCTGTCCATCCCCATTACACATGGTCAATGATTTGTTCCATTTCCCAGTCAATGGATACTTACTTTGTTTCCTGTTCTTGCCTACAAAAAAAAGGACCACTATGAATATTTTGGTGTATATGGGACCTTTTATTCTGCTTAAACTTCCATGAGACACATGCCTAATAAAGGGATTTCTGGTTCAAAGTTCATGGATATGCTCTTTTATTTTTTTTTATGTAACTTCAAATTGCTGTTCAAAATAGTCTAATTCATCAATCTGCCAATAATATATCACTGTGTTTGTCTTCCCAGGGTCCCTCTAACATTAACTATGTATATCTTTTGTCATATTTACAAATATACTGAGTGTTAGATAAAATATCACAGATATTTTCATTTGAATTTCTCTTATTATTAGTGATTTTGTATAATACTTCCTAATGTCATTAATAGGGTGCTGTTCTTACTCTTGGTATTATTTGTTCATACCTTTGAATCATATTTCCATTGAAAAATAACTCTTGGTCTTGTGTGTTTGAGCTAGTATGTCTTGGATATCACAGTCATATCAGAAATATTTGATAAAAAGTTTTTTTTCTTACCTTTTTATCCTAACTGCAATGATTTTCTTTGTGTTTAAGGGATTTTTTTTTTCTAATTTCATGTCATCTAAATTGCATATTTTGTTTTTTGTGTTCTCTCTTACTTGTTTGATTAAGAAAATCCTCTAAAATGGCAAAAGATAAGTGATCTCATTCTAATCAATTATTTTAAGTGAATTTATATACATTTTTATCTTTTTGTGTGGTATATAGTATAAGATTTTGATCTAAAGCTAATTTCTGCCAGAATGTTTTCTCATTTTCCCAACATTATTTGTTGAACAAAGAGTTCTTACCCAAGTAATTTCTATTCTTTCATTTTATAAAGATGGTGTTATTGATTTTAGACCATATCTCATTTTTGCTCATCTGGTCTGCTCCATTGCATTATATATACATTATTTACATTATATATATATAACATTATTTAAAAATTAAGTTGTTTTGAAAATTACTACTTTATAGTGTTATTTGAGGTAAGAAAGTATTATTTCTTCCTCATTTGAGGAGGCTTCTAAAAGGTTAATGGTAAGTTACCTGAAATAAATTCCATTTTAATAATATCATTCTCTTTCCTGCACTAATGCTATATTCTAATGCCTCAGCATCAGAAGGCTGGTGCAAGACTTGACAGATCTTTGTCAATTGGAAAAGATTTCACCAGTGTGACAGACTGCTGTTCAAGGACAGTTAATGTTTAGCAAAGATTAAGAAGGTTCACAATCAGGACTGCCAAGAGGTGATTTTAAAAAATAATAATAATAAAAGTACACGCTCAAGTATAAAAGGTTTTAGATTTTCATCAATGAGGGAGTTGTTCACACCAATGAAATTCCAGATCTTCTAAGTATTGGTGATTCTGACATAGTATAAATGGATGTACATAAAGATAGAGAAATTGCTATAAAGATGGACATAAACATTAAATATCTGTCTATATGTTTGTATATATTGCTGTTTATCATGTACTTTAATCACTAATCCAACATGAATTCAAATAATGCATTTGATGTTGATGTGAACCTGTGGGTTAGGGATGTATGCAATGTAGACAATGAAGTTTCAGTAGGAAGGTCTAAATATTGGTAAAAGTAGGACTGCAACCAAGGCTCTGTTAAAGCAGAGAGTGAATTTTAAATTTTGTCTTTATTTTATTTCATCATTTTCAGAAAATAAACAGGGTTCAGTGACCTGAATAGTAGTCATCTGCCCTACTTAAATAATTATAAAATTTTTACTTCATGTAAAAATGGAGTATAAAAAGGGAGGCTAAAAGAGATATCAGAATCACTTTCCAGAAGCCATCTTCCACTAGGGAAAACACTTAGGAATTTTAAAACCTGATATATGTTGATTCATTTTCTAAATTTTTCAGATATTCTGAATATTTTCTTGATCCTTCCCTATACTACATTTTATTTGTGTGGAGATTGACTAAAAATGAATCATGTTTAGCTTATAGAAAGAGAAGGGGGAGTAATGTGAGTCCAAGTATGATAGTTGTCTTCAAGTGTTTCTATTATGAAAGAGAGAGGCTCAATTTATTCTGTTTGGCTCCAGAAGGCAGAAGTAGGAACAATGACTAATGACTTCCCTCAAAAATCACTTTCAGTTTATTCTGTATATGTTTATATTGTGCTTGTGTACATATATGTGTGTGCGTGTGTGCGTGTGTGTGTGTGTGTGTGTGTACAGTTGCTTGCATGTTAACTCCCCTATTAGAATGTGAGTTCCTTGAAGGCAAGGCCCATGTTTTGTCTTATTTTACTTTTCTTTCTTTTATTGCCCCTCACATAACATAGTGTCTGGCATATATCAAATTTTAAAGAAATACTTCTCAACTTGCTAAGTGGCTGAATAGAAAAGAAACAGATTTATCAATGACATCAGGAAAAACTTTCTAACAAACAGAATTATCCAAAAGTGTAATCCCAAAATAAAACTAGAAGGCAGGGTGTTTCCCATCATTGGAGACCTTTGGTTATCTTGTCCTGGGGATTCTTTTTTTTCTATTTAATGAGACAATTAGAGTTAAGTGACTTGTCCAGGGTCACATAACTAGTAAGTCCCAAGTGCCTCAGGCTGGATTGGAACTCAAGTCCTCCTGACTCCAGGGCTAGTGCTCTATTCAGTGCACCACCTAGCTGCCCTTTGTAGTGGAGATTCTTTTCCAGGTATGGGTTGAAGTAGATGGTCATGGAGGTCAATTTTAACTCTAAAATTATGTGATTCTACTACTAAAAAATCATTCAGAAACATTTCAGTTGAAAACCCCAATGGTAAAGGAAAAATATAACTGGACTTGTATTCTGGAACGAGCATCTATAAGCTATGAGATCCCAGTCACATGAAGCCCTGTATAAACTTCAATTTATTTTTCTGTAAAATGGAAATAATAATAGTTATATTACTTAGCTGACAGGGCTGAACAATATTTATAGTTCTATATAAATGTGATTGTTACCATTTCATCTCTAACACTCATTAATTCTAGGATTATAAAATAACTACCTCTTCTTTGTCTCATAAAACAATATATTCAAAATTAATATTAGGCACAAAGATACTCTAGAATTGAAATAAATTCTTCTGATGGTAGAAATTTGACCTCTACTCTAAAATACACTGACTTTTGTTCTTGTGAACAAAATCTGTGATATCTACAGTTTTTCCTTCATCTTCTTTCTTTTATCTGTAGTTTAACTTGTGTAATCTTTAACACTTCTATGAATGTCTTAAGTTCTGCATCATTCACCTTTCTACTTCTCAATTCAATCCATTAATTCATTTATATCTGATAGAACAATCATATATAAATATGTCGAGTTAAATCCAACTGTACAATATATTAGTTTTTCCATGAAGAATTTTTTTGCCATTTTGTTTCAAAAAACACAAGCAAATTAGAGAATTTGTCATATAAGAAAGTGACATTGTACATACCAAAAGCTATTATTCATGTGTTTTCATTTTTGAAACAGAGAAAAATATATAACTATATTATTTCTGATATAGTTTTTTATCTCTTTTCTTCTTTTTGCTATATTTTCATTTATTCTTTTATAATTTGGCTTCATGGTGTATGGTATATTCATGGCATATTTCCATACAGAGAATAAAATGAATTCTACATATCCCTAATTTAATCTTACAACCTGACATAATATATTGAATTTCATTTGCTTCTGAGTAATTCTCAGTATGAGCTTGGTTCATAGAATTACAAAATTCAATATTTTTCTTCCAAGTAATACAAGATTTAAAAATAAATGACATTTCTCTCAACCATATTACATTTTGTGCTATGTCACTGAGAAGTGCCAAAGAAAGCTAAAACCTCAAGCACTAAAATGTTTTAGAAGGAAGTCTGCTGTTTAATCTGTTTCACCTCTCATTTGTTCCCCCTTTCTTTTGACTAAAAAGGACAAGGTTAGCACTACACAGTTCAGTTTAAAGGGCTATATAAATGTCAGCTGTCATTATTATTGGATATTGGCCTGAACCTATGATTTCACTTGTATAGAAAACTTTCAATAAGGAAATTCCCTCTATCAGTGTAGATCAACACGTCCTCTGCAATGTATTCTTAGAGACTTTCCTGGATGTCGTGAGATAATAAATGACTTGCCCAAGGTTATGTGGAGATTATATGTCAGAGACTAACCTTGAACCCAGGACTTTCTTTCTGACTCCAAGTCAGACTTTCATCCATTACACTATGCTGGATCGATCAGCAACAGCAGCAGCAATGTCATCATCATTACCCTTATGGAAACTAATAATAATAACTGATACATCACTTAAAGGTTTACAAAAAAGTTTCATAAGATTACTTGATCCTCATAACAATCCCATGAAGAAGGAGAAGCAAGTTTACAGAGGAGGAAAACAAATTCTATTTTGGATAGGTTGATCTTAAGATATCATTAGGACATCTAAATGGATTTGTTTAAGGATCTTTTCAAGAAAAACTCCAGGGGCGGAGCCAAGATGGCGGAGTAGAAGCACGACCTTCCCACGGCTCCAGCTTCCACCTTCCCCCATCGATGTAAAAAGGGGACTCTAAACAAACTTTGGAGCTGCAGAACCCACAAAATGACACAGAGAAGCTAACCTCCCGCTGAGGACAGCCCGGCAGGCCGGCAGGAATCCAGCACAGCGCTCTGGGAGCCGAGCCCAGCCCCACACCAAGGCTTTAGCCCCAGGGTGGGCCTGACCAGCCACCAGCCAGAGGGACTCCAGATCAGCAGCAGCTGTGGCCGTTTCCAGATTTATCAATACATAGATGCGAAGGACAAGGTGAGAGGCCAGTGCAGTCTGAACTCTGGGACCAGTAAGTGGGAGTGCGTGGCTTTTACCCCCGGGGCGAGAAACCGCTGAGACACCTGCACAGCCTGCCAGCACCACATGGCAGCTTCAGCTCCTGGCCTGCAGAGTGTAGGGGGACCAAGCACCAGTCTGAGGGGTCATCGCTCTTGCTTTAACCTGCTTGATTCTGGATTGCAGTCTAGGGTGGAGGTCCTGGGGTGTGTGTCCACCTTGCCAGAGCGTGTGGAGACCTCAGAGAGGGCACCCATCTAATACCTCCCAGCAGCTGAGAAAACCCCAGTGTTTGGGATGAAAGCTCCCCTGTCTGGTGGCAGAGTCCTACTGTGACAAAAAGCCCATAAGTCAAGGAATTGAGTGGCAAAATGAGCAGGCAAAGGAAACAAAGCAGACAGAAGATTCCAACATTACACTCCTAGTTTGGGGATAAGAAGGAGCAAGGTATGGAACAGGAGGAAATCAGTGAAGTCAGAACTCCTGCACCAAAAGCTTCAAAGGAAAATACAAGCTGGTTACAGGCCATAGAGGAACTTAAGAAGCAGATAAGAGAAGTGGAGGAAAAATTGGGAAGAGAAATGAGAACAATGCAAGAAAATTATGAAATGAAAGTCAACAGCCTGACTGAGGAAAATAATACCTTAAAAAACAGACTGACTCAAATGGCAAAGGAGGCTCAGAAAGGCAATGAGGAGAAGAATGCCTTAAAAAGCCGAATTTGCCTGATGGAAAAAGAATCTCAAAAACTCACTGAGGAGAATCATTGCTTCAGAATTAGATTGGAGCAAATGGAAGCTAATGACTTTATGAGAAATCAAGATGGTGTTAAACAGATCCAAACAAATGAAAGAATAGAAGGCAATGTAAAATATCTCATGGGAAAAACCACTGACCTGGAAAATAGATCCAGGAGAGATAATTTAAAAATTATTGGACTTCCTGAAAGCCATGACCAAAGTAAGAATGTAGAAATCATCCTCCAGGAAGTTCTCAAAGAAAACTGCCCTGATGTTATAGTACCAGAGGGCAAAATAGAGGTTGAAAGAATCCACCGATCACCTCCTGAAAAAGATTCCCAAAAGAAAACTCCTAGGAATATTATAGCCAGGTTCCGGAATTCCCAGATTAAGGAGAGAATATTACAAACAGCCAGGAAGAAACAATTTGATAACAATTGAAGAAACAATCAGGATAACCCAGGATCTGGCAACTTCTACACTGAGGTATCGAAGGGCTTGGAATACGATATTCTGGAGGGCAAAGGAGCTGAGATTAAAACCAAGAGTCACCTACCCAGCAAAACTGAGTATCATGTTTCAGGGGAAAATATGGTCATTCAGTGGAATAGAGGACTTTCAAGCATTCTTGCTGAAAAAACCAGAGTTGAATAGAAAATTTGACATTCAGGTACAAGAAGCAAGAGAAGCATGAGAAGGTAAACAGGGAAAAGAAATCATAAGGAACTTATCAAAGTTGAACTATTAACATTCCTACATTGTAAAACAATAATTGTAACTTATGAAACTTTTCTCAGTAGTTGAAGGGATTAGAAATATATATATTTGTCCATATATGAGGGCATATGGGCATATAAATACATATGTGAATGTGAGTATATATGTTTACAGGTATACATAGGTAGAGGGCACAGGACCAATTTAACAGGAAGGAATGATACTTAAAAGGTGAAATTAAGAGGTGAGAGGAATATAATGAGAGGAGATGGGGAGAGACAGATTGGGGTAAACTATCTCATACAGAAGAGGCAAGGGAAAATGGTTACAATGGAGGGAAAGAACAAGAAGGCAAAAGGGAATGGGTCAACCTTATTCCCATTGAATTTGGCTTGAGGAGGGAGTGAAATACACACTAAATAGGGTATCTCACCCTCCAGGATAATAGGGGAGGAAGGGGTAAAAAGGGGGATGATAGAAGGGAGGATAGGCTGGGGGGAAGGGAGGTTGGAAGCACTCACTTTTGAAAATAGATGGGATCAAAGTAGAGAGTAGAGAGGGCGGGTGGGAGGTGGGATGGGAGGGAGGGATGTGTAGTCAGTCTTTTACAATGTATCTACTATGTTAGTGTTTTCCATTAGCCACACATGGGCAACCTATACTATACAACTATATCTTCTCAGTAGGGGTGGGTGACGGGGAAGGAGGGGAATGAATCTGGAATTGAAAGTTTTGAAATAAAATATTCAAATATGTATATATATATATGTATATATGTATGTGTGTGTATATATATATATATATACTATTATTAATACCATCTTACATGTAATTGGGAAATGGGATGTACAGGCATTGAGGCATAGAGATCCACTGGAAAAGTGGAAAGGGTATGGGGGAAAATGTTGGAGAGAGCAGATTGGAGGAGGGGATATCCTGTGGGACTGCTATTTTGGGGCGATG
The DNA here is from genome assembly GCF_028583685.1 of Petaurus breviceps papuanus. Classification (NCBI taxonomy): domain Eukaryota; kingdom Metazoa; phylum Chordata; class Mammalia; order Diprotodontia; family Petauridae; genus Petaurus; species Petaurus breviceps. Next base: position 9,362,790 of record NW_027186304.1, on the reverse strand, counting down.
GGTGGGGGAGAAATGAGGAGAAAATTTGTAACTCAAAATCTGGCGGAGACAGATGATGTAAATCAGAAGTTAATAAAGCATTAAAAAAAGAAAAAGAAAAACTCCAAGCAAGAAAATAGGGCTAGATATTTAGATTTGTGAGACATAGAAATAGATTCAAAGCTTCCATTATTATCATTGGTTCATAACTTTTTTCTTCATATGAGATCTAGTTGAAATTGACATGGTGCAGTTGCCTTTCTTATAATTATTTTCTAGTATGACAATCATTGTTTTTTCCTTCACTCTTCCATGGGATTAAACTATTCAGCTAAAAGGATCTTTTGAACGTTTTCTATTCTTTCTTTTTTTGAACCACATTCAAGATAACCATATTTGAAAAACCAGTAGTTAGATGAACAATTCAGAAAGACATTGTAGGACATTAATCATAAGTGCTTTACTTAGGAAACAAGGCTGGAAATCACCTGAGAGGTTATCTAGTTCAAACCCCACGTCTTAAAAATGAAACTAAGGCCTGCAGAAGTTTGATGACTTTCCTCCAGTTTAGAAAGTCCTTAAATTGCAGAGTGGGATTAGATCAAATCCAAATCCAGCATGTTTTCCACTGTATAACAATGCCTCTCTTCACTTAGACTTAGTGAACTTAATTCTGTTTGTTTCTAAATGTTTCAGCATTTTATACAGAAAATTTTGAGATTGGGTGTTGGCCACCCTTTGATCTTTTTTTTTTTGCTTTTTGGAGGGCAATTGAGGTTAAGTGACTTTCCCAAGGTCACATGGTTAGAAAGGGTTAAATGTCTGAGGCCGGCTTTAAACTCAGGTCCTCCTGACTCCAGGGCCATGCTTTATTCACTATTCCACCAGGAAGCCCCCCTTTGATCTTTATCAAGGAATTATAACCAGCCTTATTATTCAATGTGCTTTCTATTCTGTCATCCAGACCATTGATGAACAAACATCTGCAGACATAAATCTATCTGGGAGGCTTATTTTGGGTCACTGACACTGATTGTGAATCAACAGTTGTAGCAGCAAGCACTCTAGCATACCCAGGGTGGCTGCCAACACAGGTTCTTAGATCTGCTTTTTTATAGGAAAGCAACTCAAAATGGGTTAACAATTTTGCTTTAATCAAACACATGTCATTTCCCTAGTTCAGGGGAAAAAGGTCAGCACCCCGAACTTCAGAGAACACAAACAAGCTACAAGCAGAAGTTACAAAAAGACAGAGAAACAGATCAGCAGACAGGCTTCCAGTTGTCTGACCAGCACATCCATACCTACTCAGAGAGGGAAGCACCAACATCTGGGTTTTCAAAGCTGGGGGTCTCAATGGCTGCCCAGAGTCTCATCTCGTCAAATCATACAACTCTTCTCAAAGTGAGCCTCAAAACAAAGCCTCACATCAGGGTATATATAGCCTTCTCTTGGCTCAGAGAATGTCACCACCCTCTTGACCCACTGCCCAATCACAAAGCACCAAGGTTTGAGCATTCCTGAAAAACAAGCCTCCTGCCACAGGCTCCATGTGACCACATTCAGCCTATTAGGTGGCAGAGCATATTTTCAAATCAAGGAAGGTTCTCAGAGTCATTTAAGCCTATCAAAGGGCCTACAGGAAGGAAAGATCTTAAATTCCCATTCCCACAACAGTTTGCTGTGTTTCTACACAAAGTTGTACAGTTTAAATTATATGCCCTCAGATTTTGTTTGTTTAAGAAGTGGAATATTATATTCCAAGCCCTCTGATCTTTTGATGTAAATGTGGCAAGGTCCTGAATAATCCTGACTGTGGTTCCATGATATTTAAATTTTTTCTTTCTGGCTACTTGCTGTATTTTCTCCTATACCTGATAATTCTGGAATTTAGCTATAATATTCCTTGTTGTTTTCAATTTGGGATCTCTTTCAGGATGTGATCAGTGGATTCTTTCAGTGACTATTTTGCCCTCTGGTTCTAGGACCTCAAGGAAGTTGTCCTTGATGATTTCTTTTCTTTTCTTCCGTTTGATTGCCCTTTGGGCATAGTTCCAAAATTGCTCTCCAGAATGGTTGGATTAGTTCACAACTCCACTAACAATGCATTAGTGTTCCCATTTTCCCATATCTTTTCTAACATTTATCATTTTTCTTTCCTTTTTTGTCCTTTTAGCCAATCTGATTGGTGCGAGGTTATACCTCAGTTGTTTTAATTTGCATTTCTCTAATCAAAAGTGATCTAGAGCATTTCTTCATATATCTATAGATGTCTTTGATTTCTTCATCTGAAAACTGATTGTTCATATCCTTTGACCAATTATCAACCACAGAATGTCTTGTATTCTCAAAAATTTGATTTAGTTCCCTACATATTTGAGAAATGAAGCTTTTATCAGAGACAATTGCTGTAAAAAATATTTCCCAGCTTTCTGCTTTCTTTCTAAACTTTGTTTCATTGGTTTTGTTTTTACAAGAGCTTTTTAATTTAATATGATTGAAATTATATATATTTTACATTTTGTAATGCTCTCTATCTCTTGATCAAAATGAATTCTGCCCCTCCTCATCTGACAGGTAGATTATTCCTTGCTCTTCTAATTTTATTGCTTCATTGTCTATGGTACCTTTTAGCATGATGTAGTTTCCTTCCTTATTTATTTTAATTGGATCAGTTTTTGCTTTTACTTTGTCTAAGATCAGGATTGCTACTCTTTTTTTTTTTTTACTTCAGCTGAAGCATAATAGATTCTGATCCAGCCCTTTACCTTTATTTGGTGTGTGTCTCTCTGCTTCAAGTGTGTTTCTTGTAAGCTACATATTGTAGAAATCTGTTTTTTCATCCTCCATGCTAACTGCTTCCATTTTGTGGGAGAGTTCATCTCATTAACATTCACAGTTGTGATTACTACCTGTGTATTTCCTTCTAACCAATTCTTCCTGCTGTTTGTTCTCTCTCTCCCTTCACCTTTGCCCGCCTCACCAGTGTTTTGCTCCTGTCTACCAGCTCACCTGATCTACCCCCTTCTGTCAATTCCCACCCCCCTTTACTTAATCTCCTCTTTTCCTACTTCCCTGTCGGGTAAGAGAGCTCTATATTCAAGTGATTGTGTATATTATTCCCTCTTTGATCCAATACCGATGACAGTAAAAAGCAAGCAATGCCTATACCCCCAGCCCGTCTTCCTCTCTACTGTAATACATCATTCTTGCTTCTTCGTATGAGATAATTTTCACCATTTTACTTCTTCCTTCCTTTTGTACCCTTTATACTCTTCTTTCTCCTCTTAATTTTTTTGCCATTCCCTTAAATGCATCTTATACCCATACCCTGTGTCTGTGTGTATTCTTTTTATCTGTACTTTTGGAGATACCGTTTTTAAGTTACCAGTATCATCTTCACATGTAGGAATGTAAATAGTTTAACTCTATTGAATTCCTTCTGTTTTCTTTTTCCTTTTTACCTGTTTATGTTTCTCTTTGGTCTTGACATTAAACGTCAACATTTTGGTTTAGTTCTGGTCTTCTCCTTATGAAAGTTTGAAATCCGATTTTGTTGAATGACCATTCTCCCCCCCCCCTTGATATAGGGTGCTTATTGCTGGGTAAATGATTCTTGGTTGTAGTCCTAGCTCCTTTGCCTTCTGAAATATCACATTGCATGATCTCCAATTCTTTAATGTTACAGCTGCCAAGATCTATGTGATCCTGATAGTGACTTCCCCATATCTGAAAGGTTTCTTTCTGGTCACTTGTAGCATTTTTTTTCCTTGACTTGATAGTTCTGAAATTTGGCTATAATGTTCCTGGGGGTTTTTATTTTGGGATCTCTTTCCTGAGGTGATTGGTGGTTTCTTTCAATGCCTATTTTACTCTTTGGTTCCAGGGCAGATTTCATTGATAATTCCTTTAAAGATGCTGTCTAGGTCCTCCATTTCATTACGGCTTTCAGGTAGTCCAATGATTCTGATATTGTCTCTCCTGATTCTATTTTTTGTTCAGTTGTTTTTCCCATGATGTATTTTACATTTTGTTCCATTTTTTTCATCATTTTTAATTTGTTTGATTGATTCATGATGTCTCATAGAATCATTAGCTTCCACTTGCCCAATTCTAACTTTTAACTTGTTTCCCTCAATTAGCTTTTATATTTTCTTCACTCTGAAGCTCATAGATTTGACTCATAGATAGGTGCCTGCCCAAGCTCCACTTAATGGCTGTATTTTGGGTACCACTGACTTAGAGTGAATGTCGATGATACCTGTTTCTCTTTGGAACAGCAAGCCTGAGAGTATTCCCCTCCCACTTTGATGTTTTTTTCTTTTTTCTTATCAAAGGGGCCATCCTTTAACTCACTTCTTAAACAGGTCTATTCACTGAACAGGTGTTATCTCTCTCTAAGTAAGTACCCGAAAAGGCCTTAGCCTAAAAGGGTCAGGGTCTCCCATTGCATCCTGAGCCATTTCCAGTCATCTTGATGAATATCAGGTCACTGGATCCAGAGGGCTCTGGAGGAGAAGATGAGGCTGGTGACTTTGAACAACCCTTCCTCACTCAAATCAAAGTCAAGTGCAAGCCATGTCATTTTCCTGGTGCCATGGTTCTCTTTGAAAATGAAGAACAAACACAACTTCCCACTTGGGAACTTTAACTATTGGTTGGTATTCTCTCCAACACACTGGTCTTTCAGGTATCATCCTCTTAAAGTCCTATGTTTATGATTATACTCCACCTCAGTTACACATGAAGATGTCCATACATACACTTCATCTCTGAATTACCCAGGATTGTTCTACATTCATGCACTAAAGAGCTGAAATTTCTCTCCTTGATCATCAGCTCCTTTCCTTCAATTTCTCCTCTGTCTTACTCTTCCTAGACAAATTTTCATCATTACTGGCAGACAACCTCACTTTCTACTTTACTGAGAAAACAGAGCCCTTTTCTATCATATTCGACATCTCAAGAACCTTCCATATCAATTCCCTCATTAGGTCATCATTTCCTCTAGACCCCTTCTTGTCAAAGACAACCCATCTACTTATTTCCTTGATTTAATACACTGTCACTTTCTCTGAGACTTTGCCCCTTCAATTGTCTCCTCTCTCTCTCTCTCTCTCTCTCTCTCTCTCTCTCTCTCTCTCTCTCTCTCTCTCTCTCTCTCTCTCTCTTTCTCATCTTCAGTCTATCTTCATCTACTGTCTCCTTCTCTGCTGATTGAAAACATATCCAGTTCTCCTATATCTTTAAAAGAACAAGAGAAACAAAAGCTTATAACTGTTTACTTGACTTTGACAATCCCTCAAGCAATCCTCCTATATTCAGAAACTATGAAGTTTTTTCAGATGTCCCCAATTAACAGTTAGCATTTTTATAAGCTTGAAGATTTGCAAAGTACTTTAAAAATACTATTTATTTATTACAACAACAAGGAGGTAGGTGATATTATTATCCTTATTTTACAGATAAGGAAACTGAGACAGAATTTAAGTGACTTGCACAGATTCACATAGATAGTAAGCACCTAAAGTGGATTTGAACTAGGTCTTCCTGAGTTCAGGTCCAGAGCAGAGGAGAAATCATTCCCTGATGGGATCCCTTGGGTCCATTTATAGTACAGTACTACTGTTCACTGAATAATTGTCTAGTTTATATGATAATCATTTGTCTACAAGTTTCATTGTACCCTTCCATACTGAGAATTTCTAGAGAGTAGGGATTTGACATTTTTCACATTTGAATTGAATAAAAATATGTCTCATTTCTCCAATGCCCAACACAAGACCATGAACATAACAGAGTTATTTATCCATTCAATAAATATTTATTAGAGGACATATGTATGTATATGTATGTATGTATGTATGTATATATGTATGGATTGTTTTGCATTAAGTACTGTGATTGTCTAGGGGAGGTATACATTTAGATAAGACTATTCTCCAGCCCTTATGGAACTTACACTTCATTTAGGGGGCTAAGACACAAACATAGGTAACTACTATATAGTGTTATAGGATAAATGTATTAGAGATATACAGAACAAAATTATGATGAATAAAATCTCCAAGAGACAGTTTCCAGGCAATTGATAATCAAATTATTAATTAAGCCAGATAAGAATAAATTGTCAGTGGTTTCTCTCCACAATCAAAGTCCCCAGGGGAGACTCAAAAATGCCTTAAATCAGTCGTGTACCTTCAGAGAGGGAATTCCCATACAAGGGAAATAACCCAGACTGGAGGACATTTAATGAGGAAGTGGGCTAAAATCCTCCTGCTGAGAACTTGGCTTAATTATAAGCCTCAGTAGCCTAGAGCAATCTGAGCAGGGAAAGTCATTTCCATCAGAATCTCTTTGGCTAGTTTTTTCCTTCATGAGCTGGGTCACCCTAAACTCTAATGAATGGGACAGGGGTTCCTTCCCTAGGCAAGGGTCTTTTCAGGAGTTGAATTTTAACAGAAATATTAATTAGTTAATATTACACAGATAAATTAATTATAATATAATAGCATAATATTAATTTTTCCCAAAAAGTCTACATGAATTCTAAAAGGTAAAGTAGCTATTGCCCAGGGTAATTAGTGGAAGCTTCCTAGATTCAACAGTATTTGAACTGTGTTTCCTTGGACTCTGGAAAATGTTTCTCTTTCCTTCTACCTCTTCATTCTATTCCTGCTTGTTCTAGTTCAAGCAAAGTTGTCCTAACCACTCAGAACAGTCTCTAGTTCTTCAATTAGTAGTTAGATTTCTGTCTCTACTGACTGTCCTAGATGACATTAGGTCGTATGACTCTAGGACCAAGAAGCTAAGCCTCCATGTCTTCCTGAGATTGATTCATGTAGCCAATTTGTGGCATACTTGGAGACTAATAATCTTTTGGGGTTACCAGCTTCTGCTCCCATCTCAATTGTTTAATTGAACAGGCAGATTACTCTTAAAATCAGTGGATACTCTGTATGTTGCCTTGATCTTACCTATTAGGTTTAACCATTATGCTACTTTTAGGCTATTATAACGGGCTCCTGGCTACCCCCTTTTTAAGAGAGTGGTCTCATATTTTTAAGGTTTAAATTTTTTTAAATATAGCCAGTGAACAATTCCAGGTACTTCAGAATAATAAATCAGAATGTCTCCCAGTATCACTTGGCAACATGGAATAGCAAGGCCTGATGAACTGTGCTGGGTTTCCTTCAGCCTAAGGTTCCAGAAGCCAGGTGAGTCCAACAAAAAATATATGAAATTTGGAACTGGTTTTGAGTATTATTCAAATTTTTAATCTGTAATATGATCTTTTATATTTTTACTACATTATTACTTAGGCTTTTAGTGCATCTTGGGCCATTTTTTCACATCCATTTTTATCATTGAAATCAATAAGGAAATTACACAGAATCTAAGAGAGGGACCTCAGAGATCATCTAGGCAAAACTGTCTGGAAAAGAATCCCATTTTTAAACCATACCAAGAGGTCATTCAGTCTTTGCTTAAAAGCTTCCAATGACAAGGAATGCTGTTTCTTGTTTCTTGCTAAAATGTGTGTGTATGTGTGTGTGTCCTAAATATGCTTCACTGAAACTTAGTTTCATTGGGTCATAGATTTAGAATTAAGAGTGACTTTAAAGGCTACCAAATCCACCAACCCTCATTTTACAGAAGAGTAAACTGAAGCCTGGAGAGCCTAAATGACTTGCCCAACATCTCTCAGTCTGTAAGTGTTTGAAGCAGGATTCAAACTCAGGTGTCCCTGACTCCAAATCTATTTCTCTGCAGACTATATTGACACCCTCTGCTCCCAGTTCTGCCTTCTTGGAACAGAATCCATTTACAGATTTTTCTTTTCTTTCAGTCATGTATCTTGTCCAAAAGGAAAGATTGCTGCACATTAAATTAAGTAGACCAAAGTATTTTACTGCTGTTGATCATTTTCAGTCATGTTCATTTGGGTTTTCTTGGCAATGATTTGTCATTTCCTTCTCCAGCTCATTTTACAGAAGAGGAAAGTAAGGTAAACAAGGTTAAGTGACTTTCCCAGGGTCACACAGTTAGTAAGTATCTGAGGCAAGATTTGAACACAGGAAGAGGAGTCTTCCCTGACTCCAGCACCAGCACTCTATCCATTGTGCCACCTAGCTGCCACAAGATATTTTACTAATTGCCTGTTATTGAAATTTCTGGGCTTAAATTAAAAAAAAAAAGTATCAAAATGCTTTCTCCAAAGTATACTTTCAACATCCACTTAACTACAAGGAACTAAATTACTTCCTTTCTTTTCATGAACTGAAACTAGACCTGCTGAATTCAATAGATATGGCCCCAGTAATTTAGCTTAGCATACTGTATTTAAAAAAGAACTCCAAACCTGTCACTTCTAAGCTCTGAGCTAAATCTCCAGGGCAAAAACGAATGTGGAAATCACTAAGAACCAGCAAAGTATTAATTCTTTGTTCCAGGACAGCTCCTCCTTTCAAGATCTGAAAAAATATTGAAACTTTATTATCCCTTTCTCTCTCCCCAAAGGAGAAAAAAAAAAGTTTTAAAAACTGAAATCAAATGACAATAATGCTATTGAATATGCCACACAGGGGAGGGGACAAGCACAGGCTGTGGGGATAGAAATGCATAACTTGGTTCCTGCTTTTACCTGATTCTTATGACTGATTTTATAAGATCCACAGATCTAGAGCTGGGAGGGATCTCAGAACTCATAATCCAACCCCTTTATTTTACAGATGAGAAAAATTAAGTGCAAGGCCAACATAGGCAGTAAATGTGGAATTTGAAATTTTTTTAACCCTTAAAATATTTTTTAATTTATTTTCACTAAACAGGCAATCATAATACATGGTACAAGAGTAAGTGGGTAAGATTGTTGTAAAAAGAATGAACAGAAAATATATACAATTGAATTTTCCATCTATGAGAATTTCACAATAAAATCATCGTTTACTTTGTATTTTAGATGTGCTCATTGAGAATCTGAGTCTAAGAACTCTTTCAACTATGCCACACTAATCTTCAGAAAGTATAGAGAAACCATATGGCTACTGCCCACAAGAGCAACCACTTCTACCAAGGAATTTAGATAGGGGTCCATAGAAAAGTATACTCTGCTACATCCTATCTTTTCAAGAGTTAAAAGGTATGACAGAGCTCAGTCACTCCATCATCATATTATGATTACCATATTTCAACTTGCAATCTTTCCTGCTTAGAAGTAAAAGGTCCCTTTTATGATAAATCTTTTAGAACAAAACATCTGGCAATCAATGATGGAATTGTTGAATTACCCAAAATGTTAGCAATTATTTGACATTCTTCTATATCTACATGCATTTGGTGAATTGTGAATTGGGCAAAATAAAAATTATTTTTCAAAAAATACCACACAAATTTTGTAATTCATCCTTCAACTTATTGGCAATTATTGATGAAGTTCACACTTTCCATATGCGCTACCTTGAAGTTACTGAACATGGTAGACATATGTGCATACTATTGAGAGAAGCCTGATCATTAGTGGAGGACCAGCATCTACCTCCACATTCTCTATGGTAAACTGGCTACCTAACCCTGCTGGGATTTTTTCGGTATTATAACGTGATGAATGCCTTTAAAACCACCACTTCGTAATCTTAGCCAAGTAAACCTAGGCTTGATGAATAATTCTGTCTCCTGTGGCCTGCTGGACTTCTCTATCTACCCTTCACAATTGATACATCTAAATTTCCTCCCAACCTGGTCTCTCCTAATTTCTTTTTCTTATACAGGCACCACCATCCTTTTAAATACCCAGAATCAAAAAAAAAATTAGGTTTTTTTTTACTCTTCCCAGCTCTTCATCTGCATCCAAACAGTATCTGTGTCCTGTCAGTATTATCTCCACTGTCTCTCTTTTGTATGTCCTCTCCTTTCCATTCTCTTTGCCACTCTCTTAAGTAAATCTAGTATAATAGCCTTCTGACTGAACTTGCGTTTGCTTCCTTCATATTGATGCTAGAGTAATCAATCCTAATGTACTTTGGAAAATCACTCCTGTGCTCGGAACCCTTCAATGGTTCTTGACTGTACACTAAATCAAGTCCAAATTCCGTAGGCAGGCATTCAAGGGCCTCTACTTGATCTATTCTAACCTACTTTTAGCCTCATTTTACACTACTCTGTAGTTCAGCAAACTCCAAAAGTTGACATTTCTAATATTGCCTTCCTCTTCCTGAGCCAATGAAATTATTTACCACATCCTACACACTTGGAATGAACTCTGTTCCCCTCACTATTTCTTCCTACTGATCCCCTCAGTACTTCTCTTCCTCAGAAGTCAGACTTCTCCATTAAACCTTCTCTGATTCCCAAAGCCAAAAATGATTCTGCCTTCCTCAAATTTCATAGAGCATTTTCATACAAATATTTCTAATACATTAGTCTGTCACATTCAAATGTGTATTTTAGTTACCTATGGACATGTTTTATCTCCTCTGTGGTCAGTGACTATGACTGATGTCATTGATAGACCTCCAGTACCTGGCATAGTATCCTACTCATTACATATTGAATTGGATAATATAAACAGCAGAAAAAATTAAGCAGAGTGGAAATGAGAAATAGAGACAGATGAATAAAAATATCATGGCTGACGTTGTTGGAAAAGTGGACGGAGGCAACAATTTGATGTTTTTAATTAGATGCACTGGGGGGGGGGGACAGTAAATAGAGGTGTGGACCTGGAGTCAGGAAGATGTGAGTTTGAATCTAACCTCACATGCTTCCTAGCTATGTGGCCCTGTGTAATGGGAATGGGAATTTGAATATCTTCCCTGCCCCTTAATATACCTAGGGGGGAATTTGAAGACCTCCCCTCCTTTGAAAGTAAACTCTGAACCCTGATAGGCTAAATGTAATCACATGGAGCCTCTGATAGAGGGGATTTGTTGCAGGGTTCAGCAGAGCCCACAGGAAGCTTCCCTGCTGTGAAGATCAACTCCGCCCCCTAACAGGCTGCATGTAGTCACACCGAACCTGTGGTGGAAAGAGTTTTGCTGAAGGGAAGCAGAGCCAACAGGAAGCCGGTGGAAAGCTAGCCAGACATGGCGGGGAGGGGTGCTCATTAAGGAGACAGAGTAGTTTGTGAGTAAATATTCATCTCTTATTGGTTTGTGGGAAAACATATTGATTTGTGGAAAGACTGAAAGATGCTGTGTCTCTAAGCGTTATTATGCTTTCTGAATATCTTTGGTACTATGATGGAATCAGCTTACTGGTTTGGGGATTTGGTTTTCTGGTGTCTAAATAAATCCTTCAGTTCTGTCCTCTATCTGGAGAATCTGGTATATTTTGTGATCAAACATCATGTAATACTTATAGTCATGGTCTTTATCATGATTGTGGGCACCGTAAATATTGCATTGGCACTTCACCCTGCAAAGTCATCTGACTCATTTTCTTGTTCTGTATAATGGGAGTAATAATTTCACCTACCTCTGAGGGTTATTGGGAAGATAAAATGAAATAGTATTTGTATATTGCTTTACAAACATTAAAGAATTATAGTAATTATTATTATCTTTAGTGTTTTATAGTTCAACTTATTATCCTTTTTAAAAATTTATTCTGCTATTTATTATAGAAATGTACCCAAAAAGAGTACATAAATTTCATCTAATGTAACAATATGTAATGCCAAGCAAGAGCACAGCTTTCCAGAGAACTGCTGCTGTGAACAGCTTTCAAGGTTCTGGTTACATAGCATAGTGAACTCTCTATTCAGTAACGAACTAAGACAAAACATTCACAGAAATCAAAATATAGCACTCGCAATTTTATGGCATAACAACTTATTGCTAAAATGGCCACATAGTTTTCACCAAAGTGGTCACATAATTTTAAACAAAGTACATTCATTTAGTAAATTAATCATTTAATCAATTAATTCAATCACAAAATACAAAGGTCAAAGTTCTCTACCCCTAGGTCACTTTGTCTTAATCTCTTTGATCAAAAGTCTTCTTTCTCCTTAATTGGAGCAGTCTTTAACTCAATCACTTAAACATAAATGTCAAAGTTCTCCATGCCTAAGCCACAGTAAATCATGATCTTCTCAGTTTGCATTAAATACCCAAGGAGAGGTCTTTTCATATTGACTTGAAGCAGGCCCTCAGCTTCCATGGTTCCTCTTTCATGGAGCCAGCTCCTTGTTGACCAGCTCCTTGTCCAGTTCCTGTTCCATATTAAGCTCACAGTGTCCAGTCCACTTCAAGTCCTTCACAGTTTCTGTTTCTGGGAAGTCAAAGTTTAACAAAGTCATAATAACATTCATGAACATTGCTGGCATCCTCATCAATTCACTTTCTGCCTGTGAAATCAACATAGACCCAAAAACAAGGTCTGATGAATCAGCACAAATCATCAGTGTAGTCCCAGGACCTCTGAAAATTTCAGCAAGACCCTCCTCCAGGATTTCTGTAAACATACAATAAGAAAATCTTTGTTAGATCTTCTGAACCAGCAGCAAGGTCCCAGGGCTTCTGTAACAACAGCACCATCCTCTATCAGTAGATAAATCTGACAAAGTAACATCAAAACAGAAAGACAAAGTACTGGCACCACAGTAATGCTTCCTCCCAGTTCTCCCCTCTTCTGATTTCTCAGTTCTTCTCAGTTCTCTTCTCTCTCTCCAGCATAGTTGTTCAACCTCAGATGCTCGCTCCCAGCAGTTCTGGCCTCTCTCAGCTTGGGCTTTTCCTTATATGTGATATTAGCTCCTCCATGTTCTTCCCCTTCCTGTTACATCAACAAGTTCATCCCACTGTGGGATTCACAAGTTTTGGATCTTAATACTTGACACAATCATGAGGCTGAAACAAGGTGCTAAGTACCTGTTTGCTTGCCAATACAAGGGGCACGGAAGACCTTCAAATTTCATTACTATTACACAATGACACAAAGATATCACATGTGAGACTGGGGTCAGAGCTGGGAAGGAGTAAAAATAAATGAAAAACTAGCAAGGAGGGAGAACACTTTTACTTTGCACTGACTATTTCTTTGGCAAATCAGCACAAAATGATAAACAGTAGTACCCAGCAATACCAGGAGACATTTGTAGATAAAATATTGCCTTTTTAAAAATACTGATCCGTAGCCTAATATTTAACTATTAATTACCTACAAGAAGCTTGCTATCAACCACCCATACATAATTCAGAGTTCATAAATTAGAATCCATGTGTCATTCTATTTGAATCATAACTTATTCAGGGGACACAGATAGGCACTCTGTAAAACTACTGTCAGAGCCACACAGTGTCATTAGCTAAAGAACTCTTGCCACCAGGGCTACAGGGATTTGATTACAACAGACACTAGATTTTTTTCATCTCATGATCAAGAAATTACCACAAACATTAACTAAACAAGGAAAGGTAGACATTATTATGTACAATTTACAGAGAGGTAAACGGTCTTATAACTTGTAACTGTATTTATAAGAGAAAATATCTTAATATTTTAATATTAATTTAAAAAGTAATAAGATAAATATCTTAAATATCTATGGATTTAATGTTCATTTCTGAATTTATCTTGAAATGTCTTTCCCAATAAAAAGATATTTGAAGTTAACTAAATACTAGGGCATGCTGTGGGTACTACAGGGCATAACTTGCAGAACTTTTTGAATGGAAGACCAATGTCTCTGTTTGTTTTTTAATTACCCTTTTGTTTTTTTTTAATCTTCTGATTTGGCACAGTGATTTTTGTTTATTTTGCAATGATGTTTGTTTATTGGAAGCCAGGGGAGTGGCAGTTTGAATATGACTGCTATGTCACAGGACCATGTTTCTAGAAGCAGTAATGTAGAATGTTGATAGTTCTTCCAGGGTTGAACTGACCACCCTTATTTCACTGATGAAAAAACAGAGGAGCTGAGGAAAATGATCTGTCCAAGGTTGTATAAGCAATAAGTAACAAAACAGGGTTTGTAGCCCAGCTCTTCTGATTTCAAGTCAATGATTTCTTTTTCTATTTCTATATTTGTAATTTTTTTATTTCATCACTCTGGAAAAAGTATTGAAGAGAATTAGATACTACTTTCTGTATCCATGTGGTATAGAATCATATAATTTCAGAAATTGACCTTAAAGACCATCTAAGCCAGTACATATCTGGGAAAACACTCCTTTATTTCACTCCTGACAAGTGTTCATCCAGTCTTCACCTGAAGCCCGCAAAATAGAAAAAGCTATCTGTCTCCAGAAGCATATGCTTATACTTTTGCATAGTTCTAATTTTTAGGAATTTTTTTCCTTAAATCAAAACTAAATTAGCCTCTTTGGGGCTAGCATTTCTTGGTGCTATTTATGCTCTCTAGAGTCAACAGAACAACTCTAATACTCCTTTGACATCATGGTCATTCACTTGAAGGCAGCTAATATGGCTCCTTAAGTTTTCTTTTCTTCAGGTTATATATCTCTAGTTCTTTCTTTTTCTGATAGTTACATTTTTCCTTTTCTCTCAATTACATGTAAACAAATTTTTAACATTCTTTTAAAAAATTAGTTTCACATTCTCTGGATAGCATTTTTCATCATAATTCATAATAATTTAATCATATTTTCAAATAATAATTTCATCATAATTTCTTTAAAATTGTCTTGGTTCATGATATTGATGTTAATAACTAAGTCATTCACAGGTGATCAATATACCATATTGCTGTTACTGTTTACATTCTCCTGACTCTGCTCATTTGACTTTGCATCAGTTCATCTAAGCCTTCCCAGGCTTTTCTGAAAGCATCCTTTTTGTCATTTCATATAGCACAGTAGTGTTCCATCACAATCATATGCCACAACTTGCTCAGCCATTCCCCAATTGATAGGCATCCCCTATTTTCTAATTCTTTGCCACCACAAAAAGAGTTGCTATAAGTATTTTTGTGCATATGGGTCCCTTTTCTTTTCCTTTGATGTCTTTGGGGTACAGAACTTGTAGTGGTATTGATGGACAAAAGGAAATGCACAATTTTAAAGGTCTTTGGACATATCACTACATCTTTCAATAGTCCCTTACATAGCATGAATTTGAGATCTTTCACCATTTTGAATGATCTCCTGCTTATCAGGAGATAGAACAGTGTCCAGAAGCAAACACAGTGCTCTAGAGATGTTCTCTGTTGAGGGAAGCAATATAATAGAATTATCACCAAATTGCTCTTTAAAGGAGTCTATACCTCTCTTAATGTGACCCAAGATCATATTAGCTTTGTGGACTGGGGTATCACAGGGTTAAATTATATTACAATCTGAAGAAAACTTCCATTTATTTTTCACACAAATTGTGTTTTAATTGTTTCCATTAAGTAAAGTTGTTTCTAAATGCAAGTCTGAAATCCCTATTAAATTCCCCCAATTTTCTTATATTTCACCCAGTGGCCTAAGATAGTTTTGATTATAGTACCAACATCCAGTGTAGTGGTTCCTCCTCTCAGCTTTGTGCCCTCTGCAGATTTGATGAGTATGCTGTCCATCCCATTATTAAACTGTAATGGGTCACTGACAAAAGAATTGAACAGCACAAGGACAGGCACAGATCCTATTGGGGCACTCCATTAGCAACTTCCAAAAAACATGGCGGATCTGTCTCACTTAGTCCTCAATAAAAATTGTGTTGAAATATAAAATAAAATATACCTCGATATTTCAATAGGTTATATCAATATTATAAACATCTAAATTTCACATTTTTTAAACATGTTGTTATCAAGTATTTATTTTTTCTCCCAACAATAAGAAAGAAAAAAAAGGAAAAAAGCTAAAATAGTAAACACTTTACAAACATGATCTCATTTGATAATCTCAGCAATTCTATGAGGTAGGTATTATTATGATGCCTACTTAACAATGGGGAAAAAAACTGAGACAGAATCACACATCTAATAGGTGTTTGAGGGTGCATTTGAACTAAGGTCTTCCTGACTCCAGACCCAATGCTCTATCCAATGTACCACCCATCTGCCCTAGGAAGGAAATAAAGAAGGGAGGGAGAGATGGAGAAAGGAAAAAGGGGAAGGAAAGGACCCTGTATCATATCAAAACAGTCAATCAAAGGATGTATTGACATTGGACCATATGCAAAAATTCATTTCTTATTCTTTATATTAGTCCACCTCTGCCCTCTTTGTCAGTTCTCTGGAATCATGGGTGATCATTAAATTGATCAGATTTGTTGCAACTTTCATTTTCATAATATTGATGTCATAGTATAAATTATTTTCCTGGTTCTGTTTACTTCTCTCTGTATCAGTTCATATAAATCTTTCCATATCTCTTTTGGAATCTGTCTTTTTACTAATTTCCTTTAGTACAATAGCATATACCCCAATGTATTCAATGATTCCTTAGTTGATGGTCACCACTTTAGTCTACAATTCCTTAATAATACCAATGAGAGGCACTATATTTTTGTACATATAGGACCTTATCTATTTGTTCAATCTTTGGGGGATATAAGCCTAATAACGGTAGGTAACTCACTCAAAGTGCAGGAACTACCAATTGACTTTTTGTACATAATTACACATTTCTTTCTAGGGCAGTTGGACCCATTCATTGCTTACAGTGCCTATTTTACCCTATTCTCTTGACAATTTGTCATTTTCTTTTTGTGGAATTTTTGCTAATCTTATGGATGTGAGTTATTACCTAAGAATTGTTTATTTGTATTTCTTTAATAATTAGTAATGTGGAATTTTTTCACATGGTTATAAATAATCTTGACTTTTCCCTTTGAGAATCACCTCATCAACTTCCTTATATATTTCTGAAATGAGTTCTTTAATAGAAACACCTGCTTGGCAATTCAGTTTTGCTGGGCAATTTGTTCTGTGTTTTAGATTTATATATTTTACATTTTTCTTTTGGAATATTTCATTCCATGTTCTCCATTCCTTTCTTCTTATAAATCTTGTGTGATTTTAACTTGACTCTTTGTCATTTGAATTCTTTCTGGTGACTTATAATGTTTTATTTTATCTGGAAGCTCTGGATTTGGGCAATGACATTTTTAGGGGCTATTGTTTTGAAATTCCTTTCAGAAAGTAATCAGTAGATTCTCTTTTCACATTTTCCTACTATATCTGAGTAATTAAATTTTTCTTTATTACCACAGCCAAGCTTTATTTTTGGTTATGGATTTCAAAGAGTCAAATGATTAAGTTATCCTTTCTTAATAGTTGATGGATTTCTTGAAGTTAGGAATGATTTCTTTGGTACCTTCCCTTTTCTTTGAAATATCTGTTATCCAAGTTATTTTTTTAAATTTTAAATACTTTAAAATTCTGCCACTTTTTTAATCTTTTGAATTTGCTTTCATATTCCTTGTTGTAACCTAGAGTAATTAACTTCTATTTCCTTCATTTTGATTTTTAGGTAGTCTATTACTGGACAAAATATAATTTAAACACTTCTTAAATGTTATACATTTTTGTAAGAATGATAATTCTTCTTGTGAGTGAGTTATTTTTATCTTTGAGGTTATGATTCTAAGTATTACTGAATCATTCTACCTTCTAGATTGTATCTTGGACATTCCTAGCATCATAAAAGTCCTCTCTCATTCTTTCTCTCTCTTCCTTCATTCTTTTTTCTCTATTTCTTCCTATTTTCCTTCCTTCTATCCATTCATCATTCCTTCCCCACCTCCCTTCCTCCCACCTTCCCTTTTTTCTTTCCTTCATTCCTTTCTTCCTTCTTTCCATCCTTCTTTCTTTTTTGATATGCTATATTTACTTATTTATCCATGTATTAATTTTTTTCTTTGCCTAACTCATTTTGGTGATGAGACCTCATGAGTTGAGTTCTCTGTTACTAGGAGAATCAGATCCAGAATAGGTCTCAGTAGGCCTCCCCTACTCTCAGAATCAGATCATGTTGAGGCTTTTTCTTTACCCTGGGCTGTTTTCTTCATCTTGTGGTTCTTTGTTTTCTGAGGACAAACTACTCCTGTCTCAGAAGTCACACTAAATTGGAGATCATTTCTTTGATCCATGCCCTTCCCTTTGGACAGAGTTTCCCTTTTGACCTCAGATCAGCCTTTCATTGGGAAGGAGAAAGATAGGGAAAAGTTGCCTTTTCTTTAATCCTTAGTTAAATCTGTGGCCATCCCTGATCTGGTAGAAAGGATCTGACTCAGACCATAATTTCATGAAATGTCCTTCAGGCTCCGTTCCTCACTCTGGAAATTTCTCCACATCCTTCACAGAAGTTTTGCACTCATAAAGCTACCCTTTCTCTTCCCTTTTCTACCTACCTTTTGTAAGTGATTTTTCCTTATTAAGTAAACTCCATGAGAGTAGGTACTGTCTCTTTTGCTTGTGTTTATATTCCCAATGTTTAGTATAATACCTGGCAAATAGTAAGTACTTAATTAATGCTCTATCATCTCTCTATTTTCTGTCCATCCATTTGTCTATCATCTATCTATCTATCTATCTATCTATCTATCTATCTATCTATCTATCTGTCTATGTCTTTCAACTTCTGTCTCTATTAGTATCAATATCCTTATTGTACAAGTGAAAAAACTAAATCTATGAGAGGCATTTTGACTTATAATTATAAAGTTTGGTAAAAATTAAAGGAAGGAGAATGAAAGAAGCAGAAAATGTGAGAAAAGCTTCAAGTCTAGGGTTCTCCTATCTCTAAACTCAGCATTAGTAATATTGACTGATATTTTTGCAGATCTTTAAAATTTGCTATGAATTTTACATAAATTAACTTGCTGGAGCTTTACAACACTTTTATGAGCTAGATACTACAAATATTATACATATTTTGTAGATGATCAAACTGAGGCCCAGAGAACTAAAGTGATTTGCCCAATGTCATACAGCTAATAAATGTTAGTAATGGAATTTGAACCTAGGTCTTCTGGACTCTAAGTATAGTACACTAAGGCCCCAGAATTGGGGGGGGGGGGAGTTTCTTCACTTTTCTCTTTGCTTTCAACACTTTCTTATTTCATTGTTTACTTTTAAGCTGTCAGCTATCATGATATTTATTATTACTGTCAATGTTCTTGCCTTTAGCAAAGTCTAACTTGACCCTTCATTCTTTGGAATATTGTTTTTAATCTTCTATAAACTTATTCAATTTATGAATAAAGTAGAAATAGATTCTGGATGGGGGTCTTTCCTATAAATAAATGTCAGAGCTTTAGTGTGTGGACTATGTGATGGTGGTTTTGGCTGCTCAGGGACTGTTTTTATTCCCTCTTTAATTTTTCATCATTCTGTGTAAAATTGCTAGATAGTTGAGTTCTGGATAGATCAAATGTTGCTGTGTATGACAGCAACAAATGTTTCTTGAATGAGTAGTGAAAGAAAAGTCTGGATGTGTATATGCACACATATGCCTCTGTTTTTAATTAAGGTTTGCTAGGTCAATGTTACTGATTCACAGAAGACTTCTAGCTGAAAAAGAAGTAAAAATTTTCATGATGTATGTGTCACCTTGATTATCTATAGCAGAAAGAACTAAATGAAAGTACATTTTTAATAGAGGGATATACTGTTACCTTGTGTTTTCAGTATTAGAAAACATACTTAGAATTTAGAATGTCTAAATAATTACTAAATAATGAGTCATTTAAAAATTATTTCTGTGTGCATAATGTTCTATGCCTATGACATTTCACTTGCTTAATTATAGGAAACATAAACTGCCTTCTCTGGATTAGATAATTTTATAGCTAAAAGAAATTTTAATGATCATTTATCTTTTAAATTTGATATTTTATTTTTCCTAATTACTTATAAAAAATTTTTTAACTTTTTAAAATAATTTTGAGTTCCAAATTCTTTCTCATCCCCAATATCATTATTGAAAAGGCAAGCAATTTAATAAAGGTATTACTTGTGAAGTCAGACAAAGTATATTTCCATACTAGTAATGCTGTGAAAGAACACACAGACAAAAAAAGGAAAGAAAGAAAGAAAGAAAGAAAGAAAGAAAGAAAGAAAGAAAGAAAGAAAGAAAGAAAGAAGGAAGGAAGGAAGGAAGGAAGGAAG